>NC_050479.2:101530504-101717078 GCF_012460135.2 Molothrus ater | reverse complement strand
CCCCTCGTTTCAAGGAAGGGCACAGTGGTTACCTCAAGACAATAGTTGATGCTTTCCTCCAGAATAAGCCCCAGCACCTCTTGTGCTTTTGGAAACACTTTGTTGAACTGTTTGCACCACTTGCACATTCCTGTGTGGGAAAACCCCACTCCCATGTGCTGCAGGTGAAGCTAAGAACTGGGGTTAAGCACTACTCATCAGACACTAACTTTTAGGAACTGTTTCTTTGGTCACATGTTGCTTAATCATGAAACATGATGGTCCAGAGCGGACAGTATTTTTATTCATCCTGCCTTGACAACCTTTCCAGTTTATTTCAACACCTGGCCACATGTGTTGATGCAAAACCCAATCCTATTTGTCCCTGAGCCAATAGCATTGTCCCAGCAGTGCTGGCTATTTCAAGAGGCAGTCAATATCCATGTGAAGCCATGTTAATTATTTCCCTGAGTATCCAGGGTATGGAGGGGGTGGGGGATATTGTATCACAGTCTGTGGGGCTGGAGTATAACGTGGAGGTAGGTCAGCTGGGTGCTCCATTTCATGTTCATAACTGTATGGTGGTGGAGCCACTGAAATGGGAGAAAAAAGAACACAGAGTTAAAAAACTGTTTTTCCGATGCAGCCTTCAATTATTTTCTTGCTGATATCCAGACTTGCATGCAACTGATATAAAATCTCCTGGCAATTCATTCATTTTTTTCAGGCTGCCATTATACAGTCAATTTATATCAATGTGAGTCATTGTTTATTGCCCTTTACTTCCCCTCCTTAGCTGTGTGCCTACCAATAGGCTGTGCCAGTAACAGTGTTTGAGTGCCTGTATGGCAGATGATACCAGGCAAACGTGGTAGAGCTGAACATTTTCAGGAGAGAAAGGCTGAGTTCATCAGATCCATTCCCTTCCACTTCCTTCAGCAGCAACAGGGATTTATGTCATGTCAAAATGAAGCAGTCAGGGCTCTTGATCTCCACAGACACCTCAAACACCCTCTGGATCTCCAGGTGCCACACCATGGCAAACAGCAGCATCACACTTCCCAGGGCAAGACATCTTAGCATAGCTTGGGCCGAGGAAGAGCAAAGCTTTCACCTTGTTCACGCCAATGGGGACATCTGAGGAGAGCCAAGCATTCATAAACTGGATTAGGCATTTAGGAGGCAACAAAAATATTCAGAAGTAGCTGAAAACTTTTCCTCAATTACTTCTAATAATGTTAAAGAAAAAGGATTCATTCACTGACAAAAAAAGACAGTGAATGCTGCAGAATGATAGGCAGAACTAAGGGCTCTGTGTCAGCATCCAAATAGAGTATTCTCTACAAATTTTAAGGTCCAGAGTCTGCTCATGTGTCCATTTATGTCACCACAGATGCTCTCCTATCCCTTCTGTAGATGTCTCAGGCAGACTGGCAACAAAACAGTACTAGCAAAGAGTGGAACAGAAACCAAGGATGTTTGTGATGGGGGGAAGAGACTCAAATCCCACTGTGCCATGAAAAGCATGCTCTGCTCTCTTGAGCACTACACCGCTGCTGTGGCTGAGGCAGAAGCAAGAGCATCCTCATCACACTGTTCCTGTCCAAAGCAGGTAATGGCAGGGCAGTGTTGGCCACAAGCCACGCAGCCAAACCAGGTCAGTCATTATTCCAGAAGTGTTCATGACAGCAGGGAACACAGAAAACATTTCCAAGCTTCCCCATCCTCCAAACCTGCTGCTGAGAGGAAGAGCTGCTCAAACTGATGCTTGAACTAGAGGCCTTGAGGTGTAGAGTCAAACTGCCTGGAGATTGAGAGATAAGGGTGTGTCATTGCAGGAACAGACTTGGGGAGGAAAAGGTTACAGCCCTGGAGTTTTTTCATTTTGCTGTTGTTCTTACAGCTTTGCAGCAACTATTTATTTTTGAAGTAACTCTTCAGCAATTAATGGTTAATAATGCCATTTTCTTTCATACCCATCTCTGTACACAAAATAACATTGAAATTATAAGGGTGATTACAGATGCTTTCAGTCTAAATGGAACCTAATGCTGTGAGGGAGAAAACAGACATTAGAGCTGGTACAATAAAGGAATACATAAAAAGTATTGCATAGCTTATTGATAAGTATATATAATGCAACTCAGGTTCTCTGCAACCTTTGCAACAGGAGGGACTATAAAAGTAGGATCTCTAGGAGTGGGATGACAAGACTTCATGCATGGAACACCTCTGTGTTTTATTACAATGAACTCCCAAAGTTATCCCAAGGCAATTGCTCCTGAATTTGTAATTAACAATATCACTGAATTGCCTAAAGACCATTATGCTACATCCAGGGTCTGCTTTTCTCTTCAACAATATGGCCATTTTCATATGGTAGATGTGGAATTGAGGCAAATGTGTCTTGCAGACCCCAGCTGGCTTGGTGCCACCTCCTTTGGTGCTCCTAGAGTGGTGCAAGTTGACAAGTGCGGTGCAGTGGGTGACTCTACACCAAGCTGGCTCATACACAGCCGTAGGTACCAGCTCACACTTACTCTGGACACAACTGCACTGCCCCAGAGGCACAAGGGGTCCCTACTGTCCCCTGGGATGCTGCAGACCCTGTGCCTTCCTGCTGCTGCCTGCACCTCAAAAAAATTACATCAAAACAATTTTAACTCACAGAGAAGCTTGCACTGAGCAGGTCCAACACTCAGCTAACTTTGACTAAGGCACAAACAGGTACCTCAGCACCATGTCCCCACCTGGGACTGGGGGGGGGGTGGAACTAGGTGATCTCTAAGGTCCACCCTAACCCAGTGCATTCTATGATTTTATAACCATTGTCCAAATTTGTATTCCAAATTCCAGTTCAGGCATGATGCCAGATGGATGCAGAGATCGAGCACTGCCTCCTGGCCAGCAGTCCCTCCTGCTGGGACATGCAGTACAGAACATCCTGCAGAGATGCCCATGTACTTTTGTAGAATTCACCTGGGATCCTGCAGCACCCAGCAATGCTTGTGAGCTCTGGGCAAAAAACAGCTCAGGGTGCATTAGACTCCACACCACCACTCAAAGCCTTTGCACTACGGTCCACAGACCTTATTGCCCAGGTTCTCCCCCTTCTGTGATATGCCTGGCCTCCATTATATTGGCCAATGCAAGGAGCCAGCTGCACATGAACAAGAACAAATACAAACACCAGAACACTAAAGAAGAACAACTGATCTATAGCCAGAGAGCCTCCAGCACAGGGAAATGGTTTGTCCTGTAAAATGCAGCACTGCCCTGAGCAAGGGTTTGACACACTCCTGCAGGCACCATGAGCCACCCATCTGTGAAGTGTGTCACCTTGGCCAGATCTCCTTAGCCCTCTCAGCAGCTGAATAAACCTTCCCAGACAGAGCTGTGCCGCCAGACACTGCATGCTGAGCTGTCCTGCCTTTCTCAGCAGGAGCTGTGCTGTTCCCCTCCAGACTGAGAAGAGCCTCTTGCTGTAGTCACATTCCCCATTTACTTTGTGTCAGAGACTGAAATAGTTCATGCCTCAAACACTGATATCAAAGAGTTTTGCCCATTATAACAAAAACTGTATAAAGAAGCTATAACCAAAGAAGCCTCCCTGAAGAAACCTGACTGAAACTTTAGACTGGAAGCTAAACCACCTAGATAAGATGCTATTGTTCAATCATCTCAGGCCTAGGGAAAAACAAAACAAGGCTAAGAGAGTGTATGCACAAGAAAGCCAAACCCAGCAGAGATTCTTCCCTGGCTGAGTTTGGGGTGGGGGAGACCACAACCCACAGAAGCCAGGTTACCCCCCCCCCCAAAATGAGGAGGGGCAGGAGGTTTTGGGTGTAACCTCTGGTCAGAGGCAGTGAGCACCCATCCTCCCTTACACAAACCGGCTCAGCTGTGTGTGTAGTAAATCCCATGGACCTGGCTAAGGCCCCATGGAGAATCAAACAATAGGAACTGCTGAGACAGCAACATAAGTTCCCTGACCCCTACCCCAAAGCTTATCTCTGTAACCCTATAGGCTATGTTACTTAACCCTTACTATTGGTCAAGTTTGGATTCCCCTTAACCCTATAAAAGGGGCCTACTTTAGCCCATTCGACAGAAGAGCTGCCACTGGGACCCTTCACAGACTCCCCCAATAAAACCATCGCTGTGGAACGCCAGGACCTCTCCTTCTCCTCTCTCGCCTCTGCTGCAGCCTCAGCCAAGGGCTCCCTACCTAGCAAGCAAGAGCTGAGATCCTAAGAGAGCTTGCAATCACTAAAGAGCTGATAATCACCAAGCTTGCTAGAGGGCAGCCCACAGCAATCGGCCTCGAGCTAGCCCAGCTTTCGGGCACCCACTTTCTTCTTTAGTGTTCTGGTGTTTGTATTTGTTCTTGTTCATGTGCAGCTGGCTCCTTGCATTGGCCAGTCTCCCTGAGGACTGGGCTCCCGGGCTATCTTGCACTGCTCGATAATAAGGCCAGATTAGAGGCTTTATTATAGCTGTGGAACCCCCAGCCCCACAGGTGACATCCATGGGACATGTGAGAGGTAGCTGAGGGAGTGCCATAATCCATCAAAGACCCCCTCCCCACCAAAGTGCCCCCCAGAGTCATTCCTGAAGCCTTGTACCACAGGACTACATGTGATGCAATGAACCCAGAGTCTGTTGCAAGGGACAATGGAAAACTCCCCCTGCCCCAGGAAAGTGCCTGGGTTTTCCTTCCTGGCCTGAGCCATATTATCCCATTGGATTCTATACTTTTAGGGGGGACCATCATCACCAAGAAGACCAGCTGGAAAGGATCAATGGAACATCGTTGGGATCCATGGGAGTGATGATATTTTCCTTATTCTGTCTGTCACCTACCTTTCTGTCCCCCCACCTATTTTCTATTTCTTTCTCTCTCGTGTCAGACCAAATCCATGCTATTGTCACTGGCATATGGTCTCGTTTGCATCTTAATTTGGGCAGAGGCATTTCTAAGAATTTTAATAACCAGATCATGAGTGTGGAGCTGGATAACACTCCAAGGATAACACTCCTGCCATGACCACAGGCACTCTTGCAGGGCTGTCCCTTTGCCTCCTTACCTGGGTACGTGTTGATGGTGTTGATGTGCGTTGCTCTGATGACCCCTACTCGAGTCTCACGGGTGCTTTTCACGCACATGCAGATACAGATGGCAATCCCAGCAAGCACTCCCATCATAAATACTATGCAAAAAACTATTCCAGCTATAGCTGTGCCTCTGCAAGGGGAATGGAGACATGCAGTCAGACTCAGACAAATAACGTTTACAAAGCAAAATTATTTTCTCAAGAGCAGCCTCTATGTGGGAAAAAATGCATATTAATTATTGAAAATGGCTCAAATTTTGATCCATCAAGGCACGTGAATATGAAAAATGAAAGACATCTGAAAAGAAAATGAGAAATTCTTTCAAAGTCACCTTTGCAATTGTGCCAGATCACTCTGCTGATTTATCATATATTAAATCCTCCCGTTTTAGGACCATCTAAATTTATCTACTTTTACTTACATTATGAGGAATAATTCTTTCCTTTTCCCTCATCATGTAAGCTCTCTTTTTTTTCTGAAAAGCATTGGTGTGGTGTTGTGAGGTCCCCAACACAAGGTGAGAGACGAGAATTTGACTCCATGTTCTCAGAAGGCTGATTTATTATTTTATGATATTATATTAAAAGAAATTACATACTAAAACTATGCTAAAGAAAGAGAAAGGCTACATCAGAAGGCTAGAAAAGAATGATAATGAAAGCTCGTGACTGACTCCTCAGAGTCTGACACAACTGATGGTGATTGGTCATTAAGTAAAAACAATCCACATGGAACCAAAGATGCACCTGTGGGTAAACAACCTCCAGACCACATTCCAAAGCAATCAGATAATTATTGTTTACATTTCTTTTCTGAGGCTTCTCAGCTTCTCAGGAGAAAAATCCTGGCAAAGGGATTTTTCAGAAAATATCACAGTGACATATTGGTATGATTTTCTTTTGGAAAGAAAGCCTAAGTTATCCCCAGCAATATATTTCAGAAGCATCCACGTGCATGATATACTTTCACAGAACATTGTCATTGTTTTGTTCTAGGTCAAGAAGTCCTTCTGCTGTGCATCTGAGCCCACAGAGTAAGGACAGCATCCTCCTCTCAAGGATTAGCAGCATAAAGCAAAGCAACACCACCATTTCACACATTTGCTGCTCTAGCCAGCACACATATTTGAGGCTTAAACAATTCTTTTAAAATGATCCAGAGAAAAGAATTTAACTCAGCTCCTGAAATAATGAATCAGAATTTCCTTGAAATTTTAATACAGAGAAAGGAAAGAAAGCTTTATTGTACTCACATGTTGGAGAAAAACCTTGGAAAACCTCAAAAAAAAGAACCTCACTAAGACATACTGAAGAGCTTCCAATAATACTGAGAGCAAAATCAGCCTTTTTGATGAACCCTACTTCACTCAGGTTAGTTGCCAGCTACAGGCAGTTAAGCATGTTATATGAAAGATGGTATTTATAGCCTACCCTTTCATGAAAAAAGCCCAGTGACTTGACAGAAATATTCTTACTTTGTGCCTCTCCTCATCTTTCAGCAAAGACTCCAAATTGGAACCTTGCTGGCAACCTTTCTACTGAATATTTTAATCAATCTAAATTGATAGTTTATCAGCATGAACAAGCCTCACTAGGAATTATTGCAATGTAGAGAATACAACAGGCCCTGCATTACCACAGATATTAAGAGGAGTCTAAACCATTGTTTAGATTCCCCTCAGAAGCATGTGAAAACATAGCAGGCCTGTTTTTCAAAATGCTGATCGTCTGCTCGCCTCAAAAAACTCAGCAAGAATCGGGATGGACTCAATACTTGAAAATAAGATCTTCTATTTGGGAATCCAAATATGAATTTAAGAGCTTGTTTTTAGGCCCCAGCTATTCAGGAACTTGGCCATGATTTGCAGTACAATCACTTAATTGTACAGCATAAGTAAACACAGAACATATGGTGTTGTAATAAATACACTGCCAGAGAGCTAAATTGTTTTCTGCTGTTCTGTAGCAATGAATGAAGAGTGTGCAGGGAGAAAAAATCTGTTAATGTTTTGCAGAATGTATGAAGCCCTAATTAACAGAAGCCTAACTCATGACAGCAAACACCTGGCTGTAAAACCAGCAGCTGAAAATGCCAATGAGATCAAGTGCTTTGTATTAACCACCACGAATAACTGAGAAACACAACTAGCATAACTGGCATCTAAGAAAAAAAGAAGTCTTTTCCTTTCAGAGATGCTCTTGAAAGATGTGACCAACATCATCACTGCCTTGACAGAAAGTGTCATAGGAGACAATAGTTTGATTCAGAAGATGCTTTAAAACTTTACTCTCTTTATTCCAGAAGACTCTCTAATAATATCACAATTAAAAGACTATGGTACCCCTTTTACAAACAAGCGATTCCCTACTGCTTTTGCTACATTCACTTGGTGAGAGCACTGCATCAGAGTTGCAGGGAACTCCCTTAGGCAGAAATAATCCCCCTCTCAGTTGGATTCCCAGCAGCAGAACCAGTCACTGCTGACCACTGCCCTCCAGTCCTGCATTGCTTTGTTCATGGCCCACTGCTGCCCAGCTCCCACATCCCTGGTACACTCTGCCTGGCTGATCTGCTCAAACCCCAGAAACCACAACAGCTCCTTGTGCTTCCAACCAGCTGCACCCTGAGGAAAACTCAACCTCCATGCTAGAAGCATGTAACACACAGTACACATTAACTTCCAGTGCTAAATTAAAATTCCTGTATTAATAAAGCCCATTGTATAACACAGTTTAAATAGTTCACCTTCAATGTTTTCAAAGGCATCCCATTTACTCCAGAAATGTTCTGCCAGATTCCATACTCCATTTGTGCTGAGAAGTGGGCTGCACTCTTCATTGGCATGACACAGCTGTAGAAAACCCTCTGCATCTGCCTCCACCTGAAACTCAAAAAGGGCTGAAATCCACTATTGGAAAAGGCCTCTGATCCTCAGCACAACTATACTGATTGAGAGGACTTCAGGAGATTTACTCTTTCAAATGTATTTAACAGAATACATGTAACTCCATATCAGTAGCTAATGGTGAGTCAGAGAATGTAAACTCACTGACTCAGAGATCTGCCCTTAAAGCCCCTCACAATAGCCCCAGTGAAACCAGGAGCTCATTGCCTCCACTTACCAGGCTGCATCTTCTCAGCATCAAATCCTGGCAAGAGAGTGGTCATGTAGCAGCTTTTCTGGGCACACAGCACAAAAAGAAATGTTTGTTCTTTTTGTGGAAAGCCTATGACTAGAATACATGTGTTGGAAAATCCCAGTTTTACAGGGACAGGGCAACAGAGAGGCATTTTAAAAGATTTTATTCCAGTATCAGTCTTGTTGAAGGGTGAGACATAAGAGATGTAAAACTCAATGCCATTCTATCAGAAACCAACCTATTTCCTGGTTACAATACCTTATAAATAATTTTCAGCCTATTAGCCTTTGCCACACAATGCTGCTAATACTTCTAAGACCAATCACCTATTATTTACATCATGTGGTCTTGCTACAATGTATCTTTCACAGTTCTAATTCTCCAAAATATCTAGTCTTTTTGCAAGGCCATTATTTGAAACTTGTTTCAGTTCAATCTCTCTCTCAACAATGTCATCTCTATTCCATGGCCTTTCTAAGTCAGCACACCTTATCTCAGAGTTTGCATGCAAATGTACAGAATGTACAACAGCTTTGTGACCTTTCAGTGAGGTCTGAGAATCCTTTACAACTCCATTTCTCACATATATGAAGAAAAATAAGCATGTATTTTTTCTGAAATGTTCAGGTTTCTCTTTGTCCTGTTACAGAATTTTTGAAAACAAATATACTATAAGCAAATATACCTTTTTATTAAAACCTGCTTGCTTTCTCCCTCTTTCTCTCATTGATATTTTAGACTTCTGTATAGAGACACAGAGGGATACGGTGGGGTTTAGAGCTGTTCAAGGGAAAGTCCCAAGAGAAAAGTGACACTTTCTGCAAAAGAAGACATGGAAACTACACAACAGAATCACAGAGTAACTAAGAAGCTTTAAAAAAAGGGAACATTTTTAAGGAAAACATTATGCAAAGTCCTGACAGAGGAGGCATAACTTACACTGAAGAAGGCTTCAAGGATCAGCTCTTTATGGGTCTTCAGTACAACCTGTTATACCCTTCATCCTACATGTATTACACCTGTGTGCCCCCTGTACCCTTTGGTGGTTGGTCAGCGCACCTTGGCACTCCATGTCTCATTACCTGCAATGCTGCTCACCTGTCCTGCACAGCTGTGGCCCATTAGGGACGAGGCGGCCGCAGCCCCACTCCCAATTTCCACAAACTGTGTGCCTACAAAGTCCTTCACAGAAACAAAGTCAATGAAGGGAGAGGATTGCCACAGGAAAGTAACACATGGGAAAGTAAAGACTGAGAGGGGAAAAGTAATTTTAAAGCTGTAGAAATGTCAAGAGACACTGTCAAGATAAAAATCAGCTATTTAAAGAAGAAGCTTTTCTCCTGTTTTTAGCAACATCCCACTGGAAAGAATATAAATCTCATTCCTAGCTTAACATTTCTGTCCCAGACAGGTGGTTAGTTTCTTACTGTATCACTTGATGGATTTCTTTTCTGCAAACCTGTCCAGCCTTGACCTAAGCTCAGGTAAATTTTAGGACCCACAGCCTCAGGTGGCAAAGAATTTCCTGGCTTAACTATAAAAGAGTCATATAGTCACAAAATGGTTTATGTTGGAAGGGACCTCAAAGACCATCTAGTTCCAACCTCCCTGCCATTGGTAGGGATGTCTCTTACTAGACTAGATAGCTCCAAGCCCATCCAAGCTGGCCTTGAACACCTCCAGGGATGGGACTTCTCTGGACAACTTATTCTATTACTTTGGCATCCTCTCAGTAAAGAATTTTCCCTAACATCTAATCTAAACCTGCCTTCTGTCAGTTTAAAGCCATTATGTGTCTGGCAAACTGTCCCCTCTGTGACTATTCTTAATTAAACACCCAATAGTTTTCTCTGGGGATCCTAGCCCTCAGCTCATCACCTACCAGCTACCCCTTCCTTCTGCACTGCATGTGGTTTTACAGACATTTAGAATCGTGCCTGCCAGCCAACTCTTCCCCTGCAGAAATCTGGTCCCTCTTGGCTGTTCTGCCTACAGGGACTGCTTCATGCCTTGAAGCCCTGGCCACTCCTCACTGCATTTTTTCTCAACCTCCTTTGTTGTTTCCTGAGAACATGGTATTAGATTTGTTTTTTCTTGACTGTCAAACAGTCAGGAAATAAGGGGTTTTTGGCACTATTTACCATATTGCCAAGTTCCATTTCTGAGAGTAAGGTCAGTTCAGAGCCCACCAAGCCCTCTGGGAGTTTGGGCTGTTTCTCCCTGGATGCACCATGGAGTGTTTATGGATTTTCTGCCTCAGTGCCTGGGCTCCTGTCCTCTGCTGCAGGACACAGGCTCAAGCACAGGTGAGCTTGAGCTACCAGTCTTGCCAAAGCCCAGCTCACTTTATAATACTGTATCAATTTAGAAATTCTCATTGCAGAAGGGACAGTGCTCTGCACCAGAGATGCATTTATTCTGGCATAAAGGTCTTTTCATCCCATAATTGCTAACGTTAGCAATTTTACAACAATTTGAGCAAGTATGGAATGTTGTTAAAAACATGCAGGGATCAGTATTCTCACTCTGTCTTCGCAATACTCATCACCATGTTACTGCAAGAAAGATGTGCCACCCTCAGACTTCGCTCAGCTGATCTCTTTCATCTCATCATCTTTCCTAATTCCAATACTTTATTAGTTCTCCAATTAATTTACTGCCAACTCTCTGTATTTATGATTTGTTGGCACTGCATCTCTAGAACAATATTAGTAACAATGCATGCAATACACTTTGAAAAACTACTGCTAATATTAATAAATGCCCTTTCTCACTCTTCAAGGCATTTGAAAAGAAGCACTGTGTCAGTGTCTAACTGTGACAAAGCTGATAAGTGATTTTTTAAAACTCTCAGAGATAAAATAAAACAAAAAAATAATCAATGATCTTTGGTACTTGGATCCAGATATTCTTGTTTGGAAAAAATACTCTTTGGACTCTTAATCAGACTCAATGTGATTCAGAGGGAGGCAGTGTTGGACTATTTATCCAATTTGGTTGGCAAACCCCTTGGTTACTTGGACTAATAAGAACTGCAGCAGCAGCACTGCTCAACTATCACCCTATAAGAATTAAAGCACAAGAGAAGTCAGGATGACAAAGTGGGCTTCCAAAAAGTTATTAAACCCCAGTTACAGATCACTTTTGGCAGCTGGGTTACTGAGTGTAGTCCCCTAGGAGAATCACAGGGTAATGGTATTTCTAGTAATTCTTAACATATTCTTTCTAACACTGATTGTAATTATAGTAGCTTCTACAAACTCCATGAGCTCAATGCAGGTGAATCCTGCTCTTGCTGGAGCAGCCTAAGTAACTATTCTGACTTCTGGACATATTACCAGTTAGATCCTGAATCTCTGACCTATTGGCAGTCAAACCTGCATTGTTTTACCCAGGAGAGTATCTTAGATGTTATTTTTGCCCAGCCTGAAGGCAAACCTGTAGAGTCACAGTTGCCAGAAAGAATGATAGTTCAGCACCTTCTGGCTTATCTGCTGCCTGCCTTATGCCTGTAACAAATCCCCAAAACAGCCACACATGACATGATTTTGGTGTGCCAGGGGACATTCTGCACCAAGACACAGTGAGACAGTGGTCAGTGAGACAACTGTGCAGACACAAAGAAAGGGTCAAGAGATGGAGCTTTTAATACTTTCACCAAGGCAGGATGCAAATGACACACAGATTAACTGATTTTTTAAAAAGGAAGAATTCCAATTGCTGTAATAAAAAGTAGCAATTCCTCAAGATTTCAAGTCAATGGGCTATACAAGAGAAGTCAACACTAGATATGGAAACCAACAGAGAACTCTGCCAAGCTTCAAGGCATCTTCAGAGATGCCCTTCATTATCTTGCTGTTTCAACAAGCAAGCTATCTTGTCTTCATTGTTTCACAGCTCTCTATCCATTCCAATCAACTTCAGCTGCGAAGTTTTGCATAACAAAGACTGGTCCTTCTTGTATTTCATTTTCGCCACATAAAACCAATTCCTTCACAGCCTTTTGCCATCCAGCCACTACTGCAAGCATTGTGGCATGAGCTGTTGCTGCAGGTGATGCCACATAATTTTTGTCTTTTCCTTTTATATATTCTCTGTATTCTTTACACATGTATTTGTAGCTCTGTAACCTATTGTTGTATCCGTGGCTAGTTTCCCAGTACTTTTCCCTAGGCAGAAAGACAAAACATATTTCAGAGCTCCAAGCCCCAGGGGGTACAAGGCCCATATCCTATCTTGGTTCTTTCTGGGAACTAAGGCTGAAAACCAGCTCTTCAGGACACATTTTCATGAACAAAATTTAGTTTCCATTTGATGGGGGAGGATTCAGAGAAGGTTGAACTGCGGGAAATTGCATCAGCACTTATGTCTCTAAGTGGTGATTTTTGTCAATTATCCTAATTTGCTAAACTTACAAAACTGTATTCACCCCATGTGGGGCTGGGCATTTTGTGGAAACTTCCATATCTGCCTCTGGAGGCCTCTAATAAAGACCAACCTTTGTATCACCTCCTATACTGATATTATCTTGAAAGTGTGTTGTTTTACTTCTAGGTTTGTTAAGTCATCACTGGCAGAGCTGAGAGTTAACCATCCTCTGCTGCCATATTTCCTTCACCTGGAACATCTTTGTTTCACTGGTTCCTTAGCCAATGAAAGGGAATTAAATGGCAGTTTGCAGAAAACCCTACAGCTCCTAACATGATAATCATACCTATTTATTGCAGTTTCTGAAAAATAACACTAAAAAAAAAAAAAAAAAAGCAGCAGCACCTTCTCTCAGTTTCATTTAAGGGGCAGAGTGAAAAAATCTAGACTTTACTCAGCTGTTTAGAGCCGGGACCTAATCCCCAGATAGTGCATCCCCCAGGCATTTCACAGAAGGGTCTGTGTTAGCACAGCAGAAGCCAGGGGGCTCAAAAGCGCAGTGACGCCTTAAGTTTTTAGCTTTTATATTTTTCAGATGCTGTATTGCATTAGTGTCTAACTCTGAACTTCATACAGAGTGTTAGTTGTCACAGTTTTGGAGACAGGCATGCAATAAGAACACAGTGAGTTAAGGAAACAGCAGCTGAGGTTTATTGTTGGGCGCCCCCTTTTATAGGGGCTTCAAATTTCCTGCGCTTAAACATCTGATTGGTTGGAGTCTTAGCACCGCCCAGCTCACTGACCAATGATACGTCTGCGTTCAGGATTCAATGGGATTGGCTGAGGTCCCCTGTTTGAGTTTATTAACATTAATTATCATATCCAGGACTTGTTTACTTCCATTCTTTAATGAGCTAGGCTGGTTGAGTTGGTGTCTGTTATGGCCAATTTACGTGTGCAGCTACAGACCGGCTGTAGCTGTCACAGTTAGCAAGCTCTCATCATAGTTTGGTCAGATAAAACAACCCTTCCAGGCCTGAGAACCAAGGTTATCATCACAGCCTCAGGCTTGAAAAGTATCAACAAAAGTAAATTGGGGAGAGCAAACTGGAGGAATGTGACTTAACGACCTGAAGCTGTAATTGGAAAATTAACCCCTGATATGAAAACAGACCAAACTTATATCTGCCTGAAAAATCTCGTGACTGTTGTCCATCTTGGGTGTACGCTGTGGGAATCCTTAAAATCAGAGGTAAAATGTATTTTAAGGCTTACAAGCAGGTATTGTATTCAAAATAAGCAAGCACTGTTTTAACCGAAAGTGTGCATACTTAGAGTGGTTGGATAAAACTACTGTCAGTATGCTTTTGCTTTGTGTGATTGGTTAAAAAACTTCTAAAGTGAGTTGTAACATTGAGTTCTTCAGCTGCTGCCGAGGATGAGAGCTGCTGGCATCTTCCCACTGTCCTAACCATGTAATGAGACTGATGCTGGAAAATAAAACAGCTGGAGATGCGTTCCACAGCAGTCCTGTCCCGTTCGTGATTTTGTATATACTGTCACAGACATATTTTATGAAAAATCCTTTCGTTAGGATCTTTTCTCCTGAGAAGCTTCAGCTGCTTTGAAATGTGATTTGGAGAATTGTTTACCCAGCATGTGAAATTGTTTTTACTTGATGACCAATGACAGTCCCCTGTGTCGAGGCTGTGAGCAGTCAGAAGATTTTATTATTCATTCCTTTCCATTCCTTTTCTTTGCTAGCTTTCTGATGAAAACTTTTCTTCTATTCTTTTAGTGTAGTTTTAGTATATAATTTTCTTTTAATATAATATATATCAAAAAATAATAAATCAAACTTCTGAAAGATGGAGTCAAGATTCTCATCTCTTCCCTCATCCTGGGACCCCTGCAAACACCACCACATTATACACCTGTATCATCGCCTCTGAGAGGCTCCTGCACTGCCCACATCACTGGAAAAGCAGTCCAGGAGTATAACCAAACTGGAGGCTTTAGCTCATCTTGCACCTTCTGGAAAGACCAGCAATGCTCCTGTTCATTTTAATGGAATGTTGTGTGGAGACCAGCATGGTGAGGGAGGGAGCACAGGGACCCACTTGCTGAAGGAGTGTCAGGGCTGTTTCCAGTTCCCTGATGGCAACACCTGCACGTGTAGAAAACAGCTTTGATTGCAAGGAGTCAAGCCATTTCCAATTCTACAAAGCAAAACACACATTGAGCTTTGCAGGAACTGGAATTCATTGTCCTTTCCTAACTCTTAGCATTGCTTCAGTTGGACTCTTTCATTGACATTTTAATGAGTGATAAATCACTCCTGAAAGATAAGCTTATTGACTTTTCTTCCATTTTTTTTTTAAAGTTATTGGAGAATGAGGGAAGATAGAGAAGAGAATTTTGCCATTTAATGCAACAAAGGAGAGGAAAATTTTAACCAAAAATCCTTTTCACAACAACAAAGTGAAAAGAACATTGAATAAATTAAAGTAATATCTGAATACGAACAAGTAACGCTACCTTAAGAACCAGAAAAAAATGCCTTTTGACCTTTTCATAAATCTGATTCTGAGAATATCTACTTTTACTCAAAAATGCATTAATTGAATGCATTTATTAAACTTCAACTCAGAAGATTATACTGCTTTTAGAATTCTATGTGTTAGACAAATGAAAAATATTTAGTGCTTTTTAAAAATAATTGAATAATGATTGAATAATCTGGAGTGGTTCTTGGACGATCTGGCAGAAAAAGTGTGAATTAGGACACTAAAAACCTAACATCATAAATTATTTTATTCCATTTTAAAATAATAAAATATGTGCATTGCTTGAGCAACCATGCAATAGCTTTTTAAAACTGCAGTGCTAGCTAGAAACGTATATTTTGAGACTAAATAAATCTATCTGAGCTTTGAATTACCCAGGAAAAGGATTTTTCCCTCATATCTTCATATGAAAATAATAAGACACTGAGAGTTTAATTTTAGAAATTCTAAAGCAGATTAAATGAAAAAAAAGATTTTCATCTTGTCTTTTTCTAATGTACTTTAATACTCAAATCTTACCCCTGTGAAAGCAATAAAAGAGCCTCTGCTGCATTTTTTTCTTTCTGTCAGATTTACAGCACCAATTCCATTTTTCTTCCCCATTCTCTCTTCCCAGTTGCTGTGTCAGAGCTTATAAGGGGCACAAAGACCCACTGAGACTAAGCTAGAGGACATTCTGATTCTAAATCACCATTTGCAAAAACCTACAATGAACTTGAAAGTATTAACATAAGTCTTTTCAGGATTCAAACCTTATTACGAAGCATAAGCAAATTATGGTTTTAGTGGTTTGCAATATCCTCATTAAGCTTGCATGAAATGCCATTTACAAATGGAAAAGGTGCTAAGTGCTTGGGTATATGAATCATTTTATGCTTCTGGAGGACTATGAGTCAGAAAACTAAAAAAAACCTGAAAATTAAACTATAGTTAGAGAAACATGCTGTGGCTCCTACAGGTTCCATAAAACGATGAAAGTTGCTTTATCTGAGTGCAGCTATGCTGAGGATGCAGAAGTCACCACACGGTACAGACATGCACACACACATTAAGTAATGTTGAGCTAGGCTTGACCTCCTCCACCTGAGCTGATCACTGGGGCCCGGAGAAGAGCCAGGTACTGATGAGTCAGCAATAACTTCCCTTGCAAATGCATGGAATCCTGGCTCAGCTACCTGCATGGAGGATACAGAAACCCCACGCAGTGGGGTAATGCAAACAGAGGATCCAAGCCCTTCCTCCCCTATCCCAGGAGATGGGACATTCCTTACTCCTGTAGAGCTGTGCAGAAGAGACACCCCCTGCACCCTGGCTCCTTCCTCACAGTTTTGGTGACATGTTACCTTGCTTTTTATGCTAATGAGACAAAGCCAAAAAGAAACGCTTTGCTCTCTCCTCGTTGAAGCACAAGGAAGCCTGGCAGAAGGCTCTTATCACATCTGACAGTAGTAGTTAAACACAACCAGGAACACCAAAGTGCAACCAGCCTTCAGCTGCCCTTTGCCATCCTGTGTGCCCTAGTAAATCCATGCACTTCACCAGAGCTGGTGTTTCTCATGGGAAGAAACAATAGGATCCACAAGCCAGAAGACCTATCCATGAAAATATCTCTGGTAGCAGAACCAGATGGGGTGACAATCTGAGCTCTTTTGACAGAAAGATCTATAAATACAACATTTTGTGAAGTTTCCCTTGAGGTAAATCCTGCTGTTATGTCACAACCTGTTACTAATCTAAACTTGACACCATTTTGCAACAGCATGAAGGAGGTGACTGAATGCCATTACATGGCTTGCAAAATATTCAAAACATCAAAAGCATCCACAACCACTAAACAACATATTAATACCGTTTTCATTAAGATATATGCTCAAGATGTCAAATTTTTTCCCCCAAGGATCACAGTCCATTATAGTCACTTCAGAAAAATGTGCAACTGTTGGAAAGAGCAAATAGGCTTGTCAACAGCACAGTCAAGTAACACAAAGCAATGTTTACCTGGGAAAGCAGACAATTCTTTTCTTCTATGTATGTGCAAACCACATACCCCACTGACTAAACAAGAGTTATACTTTTGAATCAAAAAATATACTTAAATGTACATAGTTAACTAATACAGTGGATGGGAATCACGGAATCACAGAATGTGATGAGTTGGAAGGGATCCATCAGGGATCCATCTCATCAAGCCCAATTCCTGGCCCTGCACAGGACACCCCAAGAATCACATGTGATACATACAATGGATGTATACTCTGCCATGTAACAGCTCCTCAAAACAAACCCAGTCCACAATCCATCACTTAGAAAAGGGATGAAAAATGTTATTTCACAATTTCATATCAAAATGAAGGGTCAATTTAAAAAATATTACAAGAATTAGAAGACTTGTAGAAAAAGCTTGTGAAAGAAAATATTCTCGATGACCAGAAAAATATGGCTCTGGAAGAGGTTTCCAGTAGATGCAGCAGTTGTGAGCTACTGAGAACTGTGAACATTGAGCTTGGCACATTTATGGGCTGCCTGTGATAGTGGGAGCCTGGCTGCACTGACCTACCAGTGCAATACAAGCAAAAGTTCTGAATTCAGAGCTAAGCTGCAGTAGGTATGAAAAAAATATACACAGACATCGAAAGGACTCACGTCTCTCTGAGTCAGTGCTAAGTCACCAAAGCTCGGGGTGTGGGGAAAGGAAACAAAGAGCTTCTAGTAAAAAAGAAAGGACTATGCAGTCAAGGCAGGAGAGATGTAACAAGGTGTGTAACAAGTAGCAGAAGCATAGTAGTTTTGCAGAAGAAATTGTTATACAAGTGCTTGTCTTAGAGAAACAAAGCTGATGTTGCTCTTTAGGGAATCAACCATGTATATTATTGCTTACAGTCATCAGAATATTTATACTATTGGCTATCCAGACTCATGCTATTCTAGCCTGACAGTAAAAATATTATAAAAGCTATGTACCCTTTTAATAAATATTTCCAGACACACCACATCTGGGGACTGTGCCTCACATGTTGCATCTGGGCTCACAGATTGAGAGAGGGATTAACAGCCTCCATTCCAAACTTCTCTAAATTTAAATTTTTTTTTCTTTTTTTTTTTTCAAAGCAACTGCATTAATTAACTAGTCCCACAGAAAACACAGGAACACTCTTAAGCAAATATTTACTCCAGTACAGATATTTTTGTCCCATCAGGACCAAGGGAGATGAAATAGTACCCTTAGACCTGTCTCATGGCATAGGAGTGGCATCCTTGGTGGTACCAGAAGCATGCCACAGATCAGGCAGTCTGAACTGCCAACTCAACAAAATTAATTGGACTGTACTGCAAATTTTCTGAGGTACAAAGTAGAATTATGCTTTCCCACTTTGGGTAAGGCAAGTGGTAAATGAAAGAATAGAGTGATGTGAAGCAAAAAGGCAAATGGTACAATAAGTACAAAGTAAAAAAGGGGAATCTAGGAGCAAGTACATTGAAGAACCAAAGAGGCTAATATAAGAAAGAATTAATTGAGCCTCTCTGTGCTGCTGAAGATTTCTCCTTGTGCTTCTCAAACTTCAAAGCTAGTCACAGTCAAAAGCCAAGCTGAATCCAAATGTCCTGATTCAACAAAACACATATCACTAGGAGTGGAACTTGTTTAAATGTGGCATGGGGTCTCCAGCACTGTCTTGGGGTGCTTTTCTGTTCCCTTACCATCTGCTCTATGGTTGCTGTAGCTTTAAGGTTGGTCCAGGGGAAGAAGGGAGCCTTGGGGGCTCTTGCACAGGCTTTTTCAAAGCCTCACTCCCCAAGTGGCCATGGTGCAGTGAGGATGATGATTACTTTGCTGCTTAGCTAGCTTGGGTTTTTGTTAACTTAGGCAAGAAGTTGGGTTTTTTTCCCTTTCCCTGGCCTTGGAGACTATAGCAGCAATCCTTCCGTGGCCTTTGTTTTTGTTTTTTTTCCTGGACTGTTCAGTCTGGGTTGGTCCAAGGCCAGAGGGAACTATTAACTATAACTTTGTTTTGATTTTCTTCTTATATATGTTATCACAGAGGCATTACCAGCCTCTCTAACTGGCCAACTTTTGGCCAGTAGCATGTCCATCTTCAAAGCCATCTGGGATTGCCTCTGCTGGGCATGGTTCAACACCTTCTCATAGAAATCACCTCTGTGGCCATTCCACTACCAAAAACTAGGCTGTGCAAAACCAGTATAAGAGGAAATACTCATTCTAGAGTGATTTTCTCCTAAACTTGTCTCTAAACTGAGACAAGCACTTAAGGGGAACAAGGAAAGCAAGAAAAGAAAAATTAGTGATAGTATGCTGGACCTGGCAGAAGCAGCAGAACACCCTGAGTCTGGTATGTGACATTAGCTGAAACAGAAGGAGCTGGAGAGAGAGGCAAGAATTAACAGGATTTTAGGAACCAACAGTCTAGATGACACAATCAGGTCTAATCCTGATGTCAGGCTAATGAGGCTCACTGACATCTTTACAGCAATCAGAGTTTTATGAGCAGTGGTGCCCCACCTCTTGATTGTGCCTCAATTTTCAAGCAACAGCCTCACTGTTTCTCATCCTTTATATGAATATTTGTCCTGGTTTCGGGCCAATGTGGAGGAAAACCTCTAAAGGGGTTTCCTCTAGAAAGCAAATTCAAGTGATCCCTCTCCCTACTGGTTCAGGAAAAAGATTTCCTTGGAGAAAAGTGGAAAAAACTGTTTATTTAACAGGCAAAGCATTCACCTGCTCAAAAAAATGAACAATATTAAACAATAAAACCTCTTGCCGCTCCAAAAGAGATGACAGACTCAGAAAGTCCTCTTTGTGGGCTGTAGCTTAGCTCACTCAAGTCTCTTATCAGTCCCTCTGGTGCTGGAAATGCCACAGCCCAGGCCCGTGAGCTGCCAGCGCTCTGCTGGGTTGTAATGTCACCATCTGCTCGTACAAGCGGGGGTCGTGATGGTTTATTAACTGATCTCAGAGTGCAAAAACAACACAGAGGGGATTTCAGTATTAATCAAAACAAATGCACCTTTTATTGAGTGCCCACAGCAAATGTGATAGAAGGATTAAAAAGGAGATAAAGGATAGAGAGAGAGAGAAAGAGCGGGGGATGCAGCTACCAATGGAGAGACAAATCCTCATGGTCCAGGCCAACAGATCTGTCTTGTCACGCTGGGGAGAATCTGAAAGTCTTTGGTTAACTCAGGGGTCTGTTATAGTCCTCCAGGGGAGGGGAACAGGTACAGGACAGTGGAGAATAAGTCCATTGAGAACAAGTACAGACAGTCCAGTTCTGAAACAGGACAAACCAGTCCCAGCAGTGAGCAGGACCCATTGTTTCAGGACTGGTTTCTATGGGAAACCAGTCTTGGGCCAGCGAACACATCTGCAGGTAACACTTGGCAAACATCCTGCTTCAGCCAGCCCAGCACTGCTGTGTTAGAATTTATGGGGCTCTCAGTCTCGGTCCTTGGGAGGGGCTTCAATCTCCAACCTTGATGACAGTCGTGAGGCAAATGAGAGAAACTTCGGACCATCTCTTACATGGGTGTTCAGCGCAGAGCAAGTTTAAACAGTTCCAAGAAAAAGAAAAGCCACAGTGCACGGAACTTCTCTGCCTCAGCTAGCTAAAACTAACTAAAAGCAAAGGAGAGCTCTCTCTCGCTGTCTGTGCTGCAGACATCACAGTCCAGGAGAAGGATGCAGGGGAGCAAGTGCAGTTTCTGATAACAAACTGCACTTCTCTCCCCCCTTGGCTCTCAGAACCATGCAAAACTTATTGAGGGGCTAAACAGACAAAAGTGCAAAATTTATTTCTGGGGCAGACAAATGGAGATGTAAGCATCATAAAGTCACCCTAGGACAACAGTTAACATTCCAAACAGGAAATTTGGGACAGGCACACTTTAGGAATAGGACAGCAATGTGGGGGTGATAGGAGTCAGTTCCGCCTGACACAAGAACATGCAGAATGTCATGGTTTGATCACCTGGCATACACATATTCCCACCACAGAATGATATCCCATTATGGGAAGCCACTATATTTTGGCCACATGACAAAGACACATCCAGGCAAAGACTGAAAAAGGACTGATGGAGAGTAGGAACACCAGCTGAGTAAGGTGTCAGCTGTATTAATTAGCAAATAAATCACTTGCATATATGAGGAATTATAATCATTGCACAAGAGCAAAGTACCACCAGTAACACTCAAAAAAATTTAAGACTTCAAAAGAATGGAGGAAAGCAAAACATTACCGTGTATAATGAAGAAACTAGAGAAAACAGGGAAAACTATGAAAGTGTTTCATCATACAGTTCAATTTTTAAACTTCTTGTACAATTGGATCCAATGGACAGCCTACACTCTGAGTGGCTTTTTCTGCAGTTTTGTTACTACATATTTCAGCTACATTTGTCTGACTGAACAAAAAACCCCATGATTTATCAGTCATGGAAAGGCATTTTTACCTGTTTCCAATGGCACCTTCTTGTTTACAGCACTGAATAGAAGGTAAAGTCGATACAAAACCCATAGAGAAAGAGAATAAAATGACTGGTGTAGATGGATTAATGGAGTAATTTAATGGATGTATTTCCTGTCATAAAAAGGCTCTTGCACGTTTCTTATGACTTGCCAGCTTGTGAGTAATGAAGTATGTGATCTTCTAGCTACTTAATTATTGTAATGTTTCTATAGTTGGGTTTTGCTTAGGAGTTATTTAATAATCCTTTTTGTCACATTCTATTTCTACCCTCCTTTATCACATAGATAATTAAAAAGAAAGCGATTTACCACTTCTCTTGTTCTGATCAGAGAACTCATTTGGATAAAGTAACATACATGCCTTCATGTTTTCTAAGCCCTTAATTTCAAACAACAAACATCAGTTTAGAAACTGAAGGTTATGCTAGACTCATTACCAGATTACGTGTGGTATGAAGAAAGACCCTGTTGTAAACAACAGCTTCTGAGATGCAGAGAAACAGATAAATGAAATCCTTCCATTTCAAAAGAGCAATTTAATTAAGTTCTTTTTCCTATTTTTATCCCTTCAAAAACAAGGTTCAGGAGATTTCAGAGGAAAAGGTTTTCATTAGTAATGAGCATCTTAGCAGAAAGCTCATAGATTTAAAGCACAGAGGCCCTTTATTCCTATTTAATTGTCAAAGGAAACAACCACGTTTTATTTTTGCCATTTCCTCATTTGTTAATTGCACAGAGAGCTGTTTCATTTAGCATATTTAGTTCCTTACAGAATCAAACTCAACCAAATAAAAATGTAAATCCTGCTCGAGCTGTGACAGCTCAGACTACTGGCAAACAGTTAAGTCTGAGTTTAAATTCATATCCAACACAGAAGTCATGATCACATAATCTGCTTTTCCTAGCCTTATAGCTGTGCTGGATTTCTACAGAGGAACACCAAGGCTGCATTTTGGATTGCCTTTGGATTGCCACACTGGCATTCTGCACCGTGCTTCTGCTCAGCCTCAGTGGACACGGGCAGAGAAAGAGATGATCTCTTTCCCAGATTTCTAAAGAGCTTCACATCTTTTTAATTGATCAACACCACACATGTGTGACAACATTCACAATACAGAAAACAGCTTCTTCTTTCTTCCCAGAGAACAAAAAGTTGTTTTGGATCCTCAGCTGGCTTGAGAGAATGTAAGTCTATGAAAGCTGACAATTATCAACCCAGATATTTGCCAGACAAGGATCTCCCTTGGAGAGTTTCAAAATAATTTCTCCTCTCCATAGCATTCAAATGACCCTTACTATACTTGGTCCATGTAAAACTATGGTAAGTCAGAGAAGACATAATTTCTCCAACTCCTACAGCACTGTACCAAGGAGATGATCACACTGCAACCCAGCACAGACTGAACCAAGGAAAAGTGTGAGGAGCAGTGCAGATGGGCTGTGATGGACTGACCATACCCACATTCCCCACTCCCTCTGCCACTCAGAGTGGGGAAGAAGAGGAGCTGGGGATGGAGGAGTGAAATTGAGCCTGGGATAAAGCCTGAGGAAGGAGGGGAGGGAAGGGGAAAGTTTTCAAAATGAGATGACATATTTAAAGAAGACATGTCCTCATCTGCTTTTAGGAAAAAAAAAATCTGTGACTTAATCATGCAAAATTTCGGGTCAAAGGAATATAACAACTGCTGACTGATCTTCAAGTCTATGCATTGGAGTATTTAGCCATAAAAAATCAGATTTATCAAATGTCTCTTCAAGCTGTGTTGTGGCAAACAGCACTTGCAAGAGCCTCCTCTAGGATTCAAATCCACCCAGATACACACAAACCCTTCCAAATGTGTCAGAGCCACTCACACTCAGCTCTAATTCAATATCAATTTAAGTTTGTTAAACAAACATACCGAAGACAAGGTGCCAGCTTGGTGCTGAAGGCATGGTTACAGCATTTCAGCAGTCACTCTAAAGAACCCCCTGGTCAAGGCCTTCACAAGGCCCTCTACATCAGGCTAGACAAATGCTAGTGGGCTATGCACTCACAGGAGTGAGAGATTAAATCCACTTGTTCCACCGGAAGCCTCCTTCTTACAATGTGATGTCCTATGCTCTTGTGTCCATCATTCCTAACCACACGTGGTCTGGAACAAGGTACTCAGAATGAGAAACTCCTTTGATGCTTGTAAATGAAAAAACAATTTTGAAATGAAAAAATAGAAAAACAAGTCAAAGCAAACATTCACTCGGTGATCAGGAAAAAAAGATCACTTGTCATTCACAACATCCATCTTAAATACACGCTTTGTCATTTCCAGATGAATTAAGGATTCTGGTGTTCTACCATAATTTTATTTACTTAAGCCCAGGAAGCATGTGATATGTTTAAAAAACTGTGGATCAATTCTGTATTAAAATACCATCACTCTGCCTACTCCTTCAAAGTGCTATAAAATATACTGATGGGAACACTGGAATATTCCCCAGGTACCATGGCTGAAACAAAACTTGCATCAGAGGAGTCATTCTAAAAAAAAATAAACTATCACCTTCCCACTCAGTCTTCCCCAAGTACCAGGCAGTCCATATGCCATGTCATTTTTATCCTCTCTGGTTTTAGTCAAGAATATAAACCTGTGATAGATGAGTAATGCAATGATTGACTCTCACAATTAACAGACAAATATCATGTATATAGGTTAAGAAAAGTTTTATAGATTTATAGTTATGTTTTACCCCCTAGCATGGTTATCAAGAGGCAGGCGGGGTTGGGACATCCGGGAGGGCTGGCTTGTCACTATGGTGACATCTGACCTCCAGTCAGGGTCTGAGGAAGAGATCTCCACCACTGGACAGCGAAGAAGAGGTCAATGGACAGAACCTTGGGAGGGGTTAAAGGCAAAACCTCCATTGTGTGGGCGAGCACATGGTGGGAAAAATCCTTTGCTCCTGGCGCTGAAACATTTTCTCTATTCAGTCATCTGTTGTATTTTTTGATAAGGTTTAATAAACCCTTCTAAAATTATTAAAAGTAAGTAGCCATTTCTCACAAACCAAAAATAAGTCACAGACTGTATGCTAAAGGCTAAGGAAATTACTAGTGTAATTGATTCAACAGAAAATAAGATGCTCTATCATGAAGAACCACATTTTATCTTTCATTTAGGTTTGCCCTTGCACATGAATGTACGAATTGTGAGATGTGATGTGAAAAATGCGTATTTTATGATTGGCTTTTCACAAATATTAAAACAAATATGTCTTGTGTTAGAAAGTAACGCTGTATTAATTCTCTTAAGTAGTGGGATAATATAGTTTTAGGTTATAAAAAAATGTTAAAATAGAACTGTGCTATGTAGGGTATTTTTTTTCTAAAGAAAGGACTCGCAGCGAGATGGCAGCCACAGGACATCTAAATCTTTCAGAGAAAGAGAATTTATTGCCCCATTATCAGGAGAAACGAACTTCTTCCCGCCTCGCTCGGGGTTAGGCTTATGAGGAAGAAGTTGACACTGACCAGACAGAATCCTGTGTTTGAATGGAATTTATGCATCATGTATGAGGTGTATGGATATGCAACAGGCTATTGTTTTTAAGGGTTAATCCTCTGTTAATGTGTGTCCTTTTTCGGGCTCGTGCTGCCCAGAAAAAGGTACCCGGACTGTCCGTAACTCTTTGTTTCTATTGTCTCATATTGTCCTAATCCAAATTCTCCAAATTATTATTACTCTAATTGTATTACCATTTTATTACTATTAAACTTTGAAAATTTTAAAAACAACTGATTTGTGTTTTTCACACGTGACTCAGACTATTCTCACCTAGAATCCGCTCAATAAATTCCACCAACAGCCAATACATTATTTAACAAAAACAAACAAGTGAATAAAAGTGAAAATGAAAAAAAAAGTACTCAAAGCAATATGAATTCCAAATCCAAGTAATTTGAATTACTACTCAATCACTATCAACTCAGTGTGAGAAACCATTTCAACAAAACATACAAGATTTCTATTCACAGATCTTTTCAGCTCAAGCTTGAAACAAGGTTCTCACTATCTCTAAGGCTTAGCTTCAGAAATTATATTATTGTACACAAACTAAGGACAGAACCCACAATTTTAACAAGCTTTCTGGTATGTTTCAAAAATTCATGTAACATGAGACCTCAAAGGAATACCAAAGATTGTTACCAGCAAGGAAAAAAAAAACAAACAAAACTGAAAACAACAAACCCAAACACTGCCTCAGTTTATTGCCAAAACATAGTTTTGCCACAGCAAATTTACACTGACTTCATGAACACAGCACACCTTTTTTTTTTAAAGTGCAAATATACTCACGAAAAGACATTCCCAATGTAGGCATAATATGAACAGCAGTAGGGTGCAGTCCCATCACAGCAGTAAGCCTTGCAGTCATTATCACACTGAGCCAAACAATCTTCTGCTGAATAAAAACAACACTCATGATGTCAAACATCAAAATCTCATACAGCACAGCTTTGAAGAAAATGCAGTCTAACAGTTTCATACAATCACAGCGCTGTCCTTGATGTGTGATCTGACTCTGTAATCCTAATGGCAGCCCATTCCCACTCATTCTGCATTTCAGACTTAGGTGCTTTCCATATGAGTATTCTAGAGCTGGCCATATCAGTTCCCCCTTATACTTAATCCTTTAAAGTGAAAAAGAGCATTTTGAAATGCCAAGACACCACAGACCAACTTTTTCCATCCCAGCAAGGAGTCCAGAAGAAACCTGAGTCTGGACTGCTTTTCTTGTTGATCTGGAGGGTGGCAGGAGAGAATGAAGCTGTCTGAGAACAGGCTATTTCTCCCAGTCCCTGCCCAGTCCCAGCCTGGGCATCCCTTATCCCTTGCCATGTGGCAGCAGCTCCCCTCACTGTGCTCCAACACAGGGCCATGGCCAGTGTGGCAGGGCAGTGCCTGGCACAGGGGCCAGCAGCGCCCTCCCTGCCCCACTGAGGGCACTTGAGGCCACAAGTGCTCCCAGCCGCAATGCTCTGCTGGACAAAGCAATCTGTGAAACAACAATAAGAGAGCTCTTTACAGCTAAGAAACACAGAAGAGCAGCTATCTTTTTATTCCTATGAGAAGCTATTTTAACAGTATCTACCTCTTGTGCCGTCATGACATTTAGTGGTTTCAAAGCCCTAAGTCAGGTTCCCCCAAGAGACACTGTACTGCCTGCACTGTAAAAACATTCTTGGGGATCACGGACCCCACAGTCGAGGCTTCAGCTGCACCCTGGATAAATTCAGAGAGACTCTGT
This sequence comes from Molothrus ater, assembly GCF_012460135.2. Taxonomy (NCBI): domain Eukaryota; kingdom Metazoa; phylum Chordata; class Aves; order Passeriformes; family Icteridae; genus Molothrus; species Molothrus ater. The sequence goes on along the minus strand of NC_050479.2, from coordinate 101,690,139 downwards.
GCCCCATACACCATCACCCTTGGTGACCTATTTGCTCACATACTGCAGTGGCAGAGACTTGAAATCAAAGATGGCAAACCATGCTTCTGCATTCCCAGTGCACTGTAGCTCCCCTTTCCCAGGCTGCAACTCATCTGAGAGGTTCTAATTCTCCCACTGCCATTACTGCCTTTCATCTGTGCTGACCCTTTCGGTTGGTGTGCTGGGATCCGGGCAACCCTTCCTCATCTCAGCTTCTGCCATGCTCCCATTCCTGCCCCAAGCAGGTGAAAGTTCCCACCTTGCCCTGAGACTCCTTTGCTCACTGACTCATGCTGCTGACCAATCTCACAGCCTGATTGCTCACAGGATTTTAGCAGGTCAGCTCTCTGAACCTGCTCACACTCGGTCTTCACTTGAAAATGAGCACCAAGCATGGGCTGAAGAGGGCTGTGCAACACAGCACATGGGGCAGCCCAGGCAGACGCACCCTAACCCTGTGAGATGACCTCTGGATTAAAAAAACACATGAAAAAACCCAGAACAATCAACCCATCATCCTACTAACCAGCCCTGACAACAAGTGAATCAGGGCAGCCAGCAGGACACCCATCTCCAGAGGGAGAACAGCAGGCCATGCTGTTCATGCACAGGCACTTCTATAGGAAGCAGCAATGCAGGATGACTGCCACACAGGACACCCCATCCCACGGCTCTGGCAGGGCTGCCATCTCAGGACACCCCATACCAAGGCTTTGGCACAGCCCTGTGCCACCAGCTCCAGGCTTTTGCAATGTCACCTCTTTCTGGCATGGGTACTCATGGCTCCAGCTATGCCATGCCAGGACACTCCCAGGCTCTGCCCTGGCAGGAGAGCACCAAGGTGCCTTCACCCTGCACATCATGGGTCTATCCTACACGGGTGGGTTTACAGAATCACAGAACCATAGAATGGGTCAGGTGGGAAGGGACCACAGTAGATCATCTGGTCCAACCTGACTGCTCAAGCCGAATCCTCCTAGAGCACACGTGGCACGGGATTGCATCCAGACGGTTCCTGACTATCTCTTTTCAGGGAAACTCCACAACCACTCTGGGCCATCTGTTCCATTGCGTGGACATCCTCACAGTCGAGTTCTTCCTCGTGATCAGGTGTTACTTCCGTGCATCAACTTCTGCACGTTGCCCCCCCTCCCCGCTCCACTGCTCCGTACCACCGAGCCTCTGCTCCATCTTCTTGGCACACCCCCTTCAGATATTTACAGATATTTATACACGTTAATGAGGTCCTCCCTCAGCCCTGTCTCCTCGAGGTTCACTCTCCCTGCAGCCAGAGAGGGGCTCCCGCTCTGCTGGGACAGCCCGGGGACCCCTTTGCAACTCCCTATGCCAATTCAATCGGAAAAGCTTCCACATCGGACCTAAACTTCGCCGGCCCCGCTCACACCCGCTGCCCACAGCTCCGCGCCCGTCCCCCGCCCCACGCCCGTCCCGCTGACCTGCCAGGAGGAGGAGGAGGAGGTGGAATGGGGGAAAGAACACCCCCAAGGCCGGGTACCTCTCCGTCCGGCCGCGCCGCCCCAGCCGCTCCATGCCGGCTGCAGCCCGGAGCCGCCGTCCGCCTCATGGCGGGGGCGGGTCAGCCCCACGGCGGGGGAAGAGGGCAGGCGGAGCCGGGCGGGGCCCCTCGTCCCCTGCGACCGCCCCCGAGCGGGGCGGCTCCTGAGTGGTGGCGCTTGTGTCTCGCTCCGGTGTTCTCTTTTCTGCCTTCCCGCTGCCTTTGTCCTGCTCGGCAGCCGTGGCGTGACCCGGTACCGGTGTCACACCGGAGGGCTGAAAGGCGGCGCCGGTGTTGTTTGCGCCGCTTTGATCATGCGGTGTTCGAGGGGAGCTCCTGCCGTGATTTAAATCGAGATTGTCTTTAAAGTGGGATTGAAACTGTGGTTGTGGGAAAAACGCCAGTCACTTGTTTTTAAGATTTTAAAAGTTTAATAATAATAAAATGGTTATAAAAATAATAATACAATTGGAGTAATAATAATTTGGACAATTTGGATTAGGACAATATGAGACAATAGAAACAAAGAGTTACGGACGGTCCGGGTACCTTTTTCTGGGCAGCAGGAGCCCGAAAAAGGACACACATTAACAAAGGATTAACCCTTAAAAGTAATAGCCTGTTGTGTATTCATACACCTCATACATGATGCATAAATTGCATTCAAACACAGGATTCTGTCTGGTCAGTGTCAGCTTCTTCCTCTGATCTACGGCGCCTTCGATCCTGAGCGAGGCAGGAAGAAGTCAGCTTCTTCTGATAATGGAGCAATAAATTCTCTTTCTCTGAAAGATTTAGGTGTCCTGTGGCTGCTATCTGGTGCGAGTACCTCATTCCTTTCTTTAGAAAAAAAATATCCCACTTACATAGTTCCTATTTTAAATACAAAAGTTACCTTTTAACTACAAAACTACATTTATCATACTATTAAAATGTTAATACGGCTCTACTAATCAATACAACAAAATACATATAGTAAATATCTGTGTAGTGCCATATAATATGTACTTTTCACAGGTTGTTTGTGACCTGAGATCAGAGGCATGGCCTGTTTGTGCCTCAGTGTGTTCCCAAACCTCAGACAGCCTCGTCCGTGCTGCCCAGCAATGAATATGTTCTGTGACCAGGCCAGAACAATGCTCCTAAGTGCTCTTCAGGAGTGATTTTTGATAACTATTTAAATGCTGCCAAAACTCACCCCCGTGTAAAAATTTCCACAGATGGGGCCCAGAGGCCAAAAATATTTGCTTTGTGGTCTCACAAATCAGAAGAGTTAACTCTGACTTCGCATGAACAGCTGCAGGTTGAAGAATGTGCTTTGGAAGGCTTAAATATGCAGACAAAAAATGAAAAACATCCACAGGTTTTTTTGCTCATAAAAGGTTTCCTGCTGTTGGCTGCTCTGAGGGGAAGGCTGACACAGAAACATACAATGAATCTTCTTTCCCAGATAGACCTGCCAGCACTTCTTTCACTCTCATGTCTTTGCTGCAAGCATCCACTAGCTGCTCTAATAGAAAAAGTCTCTAGAAGTAAAAGCCAGGTGCAGGGCTGCACCTTCCACATGCCCCATGCAAACCACACCAAACTCACCTGTCCTTGCCTTCTCCACTGCATTTACCATTGATCCTGGAGCCTAAAGGTAGGCACAATTGTTTCCACAGAGGGGTCGGAAGAGGCATGGGTTGCAGCACAAGTAGCTCTTGCTGAATTTTAATCCTTATGACTGCCACGGTGAATTAGGTTGGTAGGCCTACGCCTTGGGTTTTAGCTTTTATATTTTTCAATTCTGTACTGCTTTAGTGTGTAGTTCTGAGCTTCATAGTAGGAGTTAGTAAGCTCTCTTCATAGTGTAGGTAGACAAAACAATTCCTTCTCTAGCTGGGGACCAAGGACAAACAATCCAAATCTCAGGCCAAAGAGCAGTTACAAAAGTAGAAATATTCAGCAGCTGGTCCCACAGAAAAAAGTCCTAGAAGAAAATGAGCTGAGTTAGAATTCCCTTTTTTTTTTGCAGCCTACCAGCTGCACAGCCAACAATAAAATGATTTGTTTTCCTTCCCAGCGCTATACCCAGGTCATGTTCTTTCGGTCTCAAAGAGCCAGGATCCACAACAGAGATCTTACCCTAACTGCTCCCACACTAACGGGACAGAAAAACACTTGGCTTTTTCCTGGGCGCCATGAGCACTCATAAAAACAACCACATGATGACGCTGTCCACTTGAAACGAAAACAAATTTTTAAAAGGACATTCACCTCGCCTAGCTCTAATCCACACCCAGTGCAGATCCAAGTTGAAAATGTCACTGTTCTCCAATCAACTTTGTCAGGACAAAAAGAGTTCGCTGATCTTCTCCTTCCAAGTGCAGACTCGTATTTGCACCACACTCAAAAGGCAACACGAACTCCTTTGTGCTAATAACTCTTTTCGCTCTCACCGAGTCAGTTACAAACTTGAACATATCAGGCAAAAAACAGCTCACAAAAATGTCAGCTGAAAAAGCTCTTGCCGCCTACATCTTCAACCAAACCCATCCAACTGCATCCATGGAAGAGAAGAACTTCCCAAAGCCCTTCTCAAAAGGAGTGGCATACTCTCCTCCTACACAGTCAGCCTCCAGGGACTGATCCCATACAAAGGTGCCAGACCACTTGTTACCAAGCATTCCCTGCCCCCAGGCCTATATCAGCTGCATACCAAGACCGAGCATGCAGAGTGCTTACCTTGGCCAAAGTAAGGGCAGCGCCAGAATTTCAGAAGACCACCTCTGAGGAATGGAAAGCACATCCCTATTTTGTACTAGAGAATGACCATCTATCCCCATTGGGCAGTGTGAGGACCATTGTTCCTGCCTAGGTCTTTTAAATATTCCGCTGATCAAAATAAAATACAATAAAATACAATAAAATGAACTGAAATGAAATAAAATAAAATAAAGTAAAATAAAAATCACTACAAAACCACCATGAACATCTCTGAAGATGGAAGGGATAGGCAGTTCCAGACCAGCCACAGGCTGAAATTACACCTGCATTCACTTAAAAAAAAATTATTTTGATGTTCCAGTTAAATCTGGTATCTTTTAAGGACAGTTTGCACACTTAAGGTTATTCCTGGCCTGGTGGCCAGAACACCTTAGCTGCAGTCTTGCTTCACACCATTGGGTGTCATCTTAAAACCACCAGTCCTGGACTCTATAGCTTTATCTAGGCTGTGTTTCAGTCTATTCTTGCTGTGCTCTCCAATAGGAATTTCTTGATAAAGTGCTGTCCTCTTTTCCCTACTGCTATGAGTATCCTTGAAATTGCAAATGCAGGCAGAGGTCCAGCAGTCTGGGTTTGTACAGTATGGAGCATGGGAATAAGGAGGCTTGTAAGAAAAGGAGGCAGAGATTTTATTGGACCTGCAGTAATAGAACAAGTGTGAATGGTTTTCAACTGCAAAAGGATATATTCAGACTAGATATGAGGAAGAAATTTTTTCATTCTGAAGGTGGTGAGGCACTGGCACAGTTTACCCAGAGAATCTGTGGCTGTCCCATCCCTGGAAACATTTCAGGTCAAGTTGGCTGGGGCTCTGAGCACTCTGAACTAGTTAGAGGTGTCCCTGCTCATTGCAGGGGGGTTGGAACTGGGGGATCTTTAAAAGTCCCTTCCAACCCAAACCATTCTGTGAAACTCACGGTAATGGCAGCAAAAGTCTGGAAATGGCTGCTGGGGAAAAGAGTGTGTTTGGGGCTGCTTTTTTTTTTTTTTTTTTTTTTTTTTTTTTTTTTTTTTTTTTTTTTTTTAATCCCAGATGAAGTTTGTTTTAAATAAACTTAGGTCAGAGTGGCCAAGACAAGTCTGTTTTAATCCAGATTACTAGATGGTGGAAAACGGTCTACATGTGAATGTAAAAACCCTTCATGGGTGCCCTGTGCTGTCTGTACAGAATTCTCTGTACAGAATTCTTTCTGTAGCATTTTAGCACCTTGAGCAGAAAAGTTTGAAGCAGACTTATGGCCTTGCTTTGTAGCAGATGGACGCAATGAGAGCATGGATGTACTGTGGGAAAAAAGAGGGGTCAAAGCTGGTGTTTGATTACAGCCCAAATATTGAACATGGGTCGAGATTCCTTCCCAAAACCAAATCAAGTTCGCCTCTGGTTACATCTGTCTAAAGATACATAGAGGTGTACACGAGGGGTACATGGAGAGGAGGAAGGGTGGCTTTTGGGCCTCTAGGAGAAGCACTGAAGCTCATCACCCAGCTCCACTACAAATCTCACCTTGGTCAAAACTCTCAGCCTCATTACAGATGGGTCCTCACATGCAAAAAAGAGACTGTCACAGCAGCATGTAGGCATCTCGCAGAGAAGAGGATCTACAGCTCAACAGAGCCTCTTTCCTTGAAAAAAGCCTCAAGTTTATTTATGTTTATGATAGAGGTTTCATGATAATAAATCCCCTAACAGCTGAGGTGGGACAGGTTACAGGACAGAGAGAGAGGCAGGGAGGTATCTCAGAACATGGCATCTGCATTTGTTTTCATCAGCATCCCACTGACTTGGGAAGGAAGAGCCTCCAATTACATCTCACTGCTTCTTGTCATGGAAACAGCTGAAGCAGGACCCTGAGCAGGCAGGTGAGGCAGTGCATGCTGGGCAGATGGGTATGTGTTGGACTGCTGTCCCTGGAAGGAGCAGATGGTTGGAAATACTCAAATACATATACAATTTCTCTTTTTCTCCCTCTCCTGGGGGAAAAACAGAGAAAAAAAAAATTGGACACTTCTCTACTTCTTTGACCCTTTGGCATTCAAGGAAAGCTCAGAAGTGCTCCATAGCAAAATGTGGATCTTCCAGTGCCATCCCTCAAACAGAGAGGATGCCCTGAGCACATCTACCTAGCAACAGTGATCAGAAAAAGGAAAAATAAAACAGGAAGATGAAACAGGAAGATCAGGGCATGTATTACCTCAAACTCCCCAAGTATTACTAGAAAAGCACTAGGCCAGCCCAAGGATGTTTGGAAGCCTTGGAGCAAGGATCCTCCTTGACTTTCTGCTTTCCCTCCCCTTCCTTCTCTTATTCTGTCACATTCAATGGTCCTCGTGACTGCCTGGATTTTGTAATGATGATTAATGAGGATATTTGCACTGTGGAAAGGCTGCACACCTTGTCCTTGTGCCTGTTGTCTGAGTCACCAGCCTCCTCCACAACAGGACATTTTTTGCCTGGTCCTCTCTTAAAGCTAATGACAGAGCAGGCTCTGGGCAAAGAGTAAACAACACAACTGGGTTTGGACAGAAGCATGTCCTTGTCCTTGAATGGAAAATTGCAACAGGGATCCTTCCCCTCTGGGGAAGAAAGCTGTACCATGTTTTGTGTCCCTTGTGAGCTGGCTCAGACCATGTTTGAGCAGATATCTGCCTCACAAGGACCCAAAGCTGCAAATCTTGGGCAAATCTGACAGACCTCCCATCCATCCAAAATCTCAGGAGCCTTGCAACCCACAGGTACTTCACTGGTGATGCCCAAGTCTTTCCTTTCACTAACCAAGATGCCCTGGCAGGATGTGTGGAGCCGGCAAGGAAAGCAAGCAGATGTTGGTTTCTTGCAGCCAAGAGGTGATTTCTGGACCAAATACAGGATTCAAATTTGCAGGAAGGTGTTTTACCAGGGAATGCCAAGGGGAACATGCTGTGCTGTCGCAGCCCATCCTGATCGGTGCTGTGCCAGCCTGCTTCTCCCCAACCTCTCTAGCTGCATCCCAAGAGGTGCAGACAGGTGTCCTCTCATATTTACTATCAGATAAAATGCATACTATTGACTTTGGCATATGGTCTCATTTGCACCTTCATTTGGGCAAAGGCATTTCTAATAGCTTTAATAACTGTATCGTAAGAGTTGTGTATCCTGTCTTGAAGGGATTTCTTTGGACATGAAAAAGATACTTTCTGCATCTCTGGTGTTAGCCTTTCTCTTGGGTCTCAGTCATGCAAAGAGAAGGAACCTACCTACCAGTAATTTTCCCTCCCTTTCCCCCCACTTTTTTTTTTTACTTTTGACAGCTGTGAAGGGATTTAAATTTCTTAAGCAGCAAACCTTTTAACTCTTTCTGAATAAGGTGGTGTCTTTTTTTTCCTTGAGGAAAATACTTGCTCTGTTCTAAATAATTGTAGTGAGTCATGTGCCCACCCAGTAGGCACCCCTCAGTGAAGTCACAGCACATCTCACCCTCAAGCTAAAGCCATAATTTTGTGGATCATTTATTTTGTGGTCCTCATCTGGCCAGCAATGACATTATGGAATATCTAGGACTTTATGTACCACATCAAAACCAGGCCAGCTCCTGCAATGCAAAAAACTTCTTTTTTCCTCACAAAATCTCAGAATGGTTGGTTGGAAGGGGAACTTCAGGATCATCTCATTACAACCCCCTCCACAGTCCTTCTCCTAACCTTGGCTAGCTCTCCTTTAATTTTCCCTTTAGTAAGTTTCGCCTTAGGGCATTGCCTCCTCTCCTGTCCAGATTATCACTTCCTTTATGGTGCATGTGGTTTTTATCCCTTTATTTATAGAGTTGATCACTATTTCCTTCCATCTCCCTAACTTCCCCATATAAATTAAATATAAAATTTTCTGGAGTCTAAATACAGAATGAGGAAAAAGATTAAGGCAGGGGGTGGTAGTTAGGACCTGCCCTCCATGTGAAGGTCTGTTACATATCCTGGTTATGGCACAGAACATCAGCATGGCCTAGGGAAACTTGCAGTCATGTTTTGGGAATGGGCAGGGTGAGGCACAGAGATTAAAAGGCTCCTTTCCCTGTGACTATCAAACCAGAGGGGCAAGAAAGGAGAGGGAAGAGCTCATAGGGGTGGCTGGGGCAGGTGGCTCCAAGTGCTGATGCAGCTGAGAGGGAATTTCCATCCTGCTTTAGCAGCTCTGTTTCACCAAGAATCTCCAGAGCTTTTCCAGTTCAGATCCCAGACCTTTGCCATAGCATTCCCTGCAAAAATCAAGAACATTGGGCAGAAACCAAGCTGTCTCTCTGCTGTTTTTTTCTACAGAGGAGGGAAAGATGCAGCCACGCAGTTGCCAAGAGGTTCAAGGATGCATGGGAGAACATACTGCCTTGTCCTCACATGATGGGCATGACTGCAATTTTGGGACCTGTCTACAAAGGTCTTTTCAGGCACCAAATTACTGCATTACACTTTTTAAAAAGGTGGAGCTTGCACATCTGTTTAATCTCTGAGCTTGCACAGGCTGTTCGAATTGTACCCAGGAACAAGCACAGGTATCTCATATGTAAACATGAGTTTGGAAAGCAAATAGGGAAAAACCCATGACCTCCAATAGTTATTTAACCCACAAGTTCATCAATGTTTAAGCCCCATCCCAGGTACAGATTGCTCTCAGTTTTACTATGATGGGGAAGATAAATGGAATTGGTCTCAAATACACCCGGGAATCCTGAAGCACCTACACAGGGAAACCCACTGCGGAAGAGATGTGTGTGAGCATGTTTGGTAGCAGGAGTATGCTGAGAAATGGCACAAGGGAAAAGAGACTGTTGATGGCATGTTTTCAAAGCCACTAGCTTTTACTTTGTTTATGACAGTTTTTGTTGCTCATGTATTTGTTCTGGACAAGTAAAGGATATGGGGATAGTTTGCTAGTGCTCTCTGACAGCAAAATGAAACTAAAAGTGAGAGAGGCTTTGGTTTCTCATGCCACTAGTTGGTCTAAGAGCAATATAAATTATTATTTTCTGGGGACACTGGAAGGAGATGATGAGGATGGACTAAATTCCAGCCCCTCCCGGGCAGGGACCTACTGTGACCACCAGACCAGCCCTCTCAGGGGATCGCAAGGTAACCCAGGATGATGGGTCTGGACTGGGTGGTCTTTAAGGTCCCTTCCAACCCAAACCATTCTATGATTGACTTGCATCTGCCTTCACCTGCAGGCAGTGTTTCTGCAGGGATGATTTCGAGAGAAACATTATGATTGAAACTAACTCTGTGGGAGATTGTATGAAAGAAATGGGATGGAAAGACAATGTTCATTGAGGTAAGTTGTGAGGTGAAAAAAATAAAGCATGGCACAGTTAAGAAATGGGATTTAAAAAACACATATAAAATGTTATTAAATACCCTATATAAAATACCTTTAGAAAAACATATGTAATATAAGATGAAGCTTAAATTGCTAAATCCAACAAGGTAATTTGTCTGATGAGGAATGGCAGGTTTTACTAGAAGGGAAATCTTTCTAGATCTTTTGCCTGCCTAAACTCCCAGCCTAGATGGAGCCAAGAAGCTGTAATGGGAATGAATTACGACTTCCTTTTGCAGCCAGTTATGTGTCTGTCCATTCCCCATCTGACACTCATCTCCCCCCAGTCTCTGAGAGATGCGCTGAATTACAAATTCACAATGCAATCCCATCCAGAAGAGCCACGATAAATGAGGACAATTAGACAGTTATGTCAGCAGAACTGACCAACTACTTAAGCAGCTGACACAATCGGAATAGATTTGCATTAGGAGATAGGGATGGAAAGGCCATGTGGTCCACAACCAAACCAGAGGGCTTGTGACATGAATTTCCACTCCGAATGAACAGGGTTATTCATGGTTGTTGCTGTAAAAAGACAAACCTTGTAAATACAGGCTCTTTGGGGAAATGTTTAGACACCACAATCCAGTTTCACCCTGACTTTCCAGCCACTGGGCGTGTGTTGGCATTCCCTTTCCATTTGCTCACTGTCTGACATTTACAAGATGTTGGATGCACAATCAAGTCACCAGCAGCTCCCAACTTGGGGTTGCCCCAAGGGCCAAGTTCACTTTTGGGAAAATCCTGCCCTGCTTTGTCATGTAATGTTTTTTCTGGAAAAATTTAGGTATTAGATTCTTTGTTTTCCCTAAGCCTCTGCTCGGTCAATGCTTCCCTTTTGCCTTCTCTTGTGGTGGTAGAAGCAACTCAGACTCTCCTTCAAAGGGAGAGGAAATCCAGACTATAAAAGCAATGACCATTTCAGTCATTAAAGCTGTGAGTGATTAACTTGCAAAAAGCATCATAAAGGTGTCAGCTGTGCTTGATAGCATTTGGATGGCTTTATGACTCTGTTCTGACACATCATCAATGAAATTACCCTAGAAATAAGCAGATGTGAGCAGAAGTGTCTCATGTGGTAAAGCACAGGCTCTGCTGCACTGATCCAGTGTTAACCTGTGGTCAATAGACCACTAGTGAGCTATAAAACCATGAGGTGTTTCACAGAGCAGAAACCACCTGTCTTGTGTAGTAATACATTGCTGAAGTCTGGAGACATCATCAACAGCTGGTCCTGACTATTATCAGTATCTGATAGCTAATGTAGCATTGTACTAATTATCCTTATTTAATTATTTTTTTAATAGTCATCACTGTATAATTATGCTTTTCTATAGCAGTAAGCTTATTTCCACCAAGGGGGACTATTCTGTTTATTCTCCTCAAATTCATCCAGACTATTTCATTGATTGCCAAACAGCAGACACAAAGTGCAGTGTATCTCCAAATTGCTTGGATGCTCTTAAGATTGAAAAGCATCTGGGAAATCTCTAATGCCCTTACAGAACTTTTTGAACGAAGCACCTTCTTCCACCCAGCCTGAGTGTCACAGTCAGGACTTAAAAGAGGGATCAATAGGTGAGAGAAGCCAGTGGCACGAAGTCCACAAGCAATTTAGTTGTCGTGTCCAGAGGAAACGAGCCATGCATTTGGGATTCACAGTGGGAGTAGGACATGTCCATGGCACATGTCCCATCTCTGAAAGTATTCATGACCAGGTTGGTCAGGGCTAGGAGCAATCTGGTCTAATGGAAGGTGCTCCAGTCCATGGCAGGGACTGGAATGAGATCAACTGCCATGTCCCTTCTCACCCAAACCTTTCTGTGATTCCATGGTTCTTTCAAAGATGGCATCTTAGAAGAATTTAGCTGCCAGGTTTCCCCACTGAGTGATGCAATCTTGTGGGTTTGCCCCAAGAATTTGCCAGTGTCATGAAAATTCAGATAGCTTTTCCCTGTGGAGACTAGTGGTTGTAGTTGCAAGATTTTAGTACTGAAATTAGAGCTGCACACTGAAATATTGATGTGCAAGGAAGAGAGAGGAAAGCGGCTCAGGAAATGGTGGTTGAAGTGTAAGGCAGTAAAACAGGGTGTTTTCCTTGCCTCTTCCTGGGGAATGGGTTAAACATTGGGTTGAAACCCTCAAGAAAAAAAAAAGACAATTAAAGGTCCTGGAGATCTCAGCTAAGGATTTAAATGTAATAAATAAATAATGCCTTAAGAGAGGAGTAACTGAGAGCTCTTGGCTGGGTGCATGAGAACCCTGAGGAGTCAGGAAGGGCCAAATTTTGAGTATGTCAAGTTCTAAACAGCGCAGGGTTTTCATTCAAGCGTCTCCTTAAGCAAAGAAGAAGGAAAATCTCATAGTTGCAGAGAGTCTTGCTAATGGAAATATTCAATAACCATAATTTGAGCTTGGCTTTCTCATAAATTCAAAGCAATTTCCCCATAATATCAGGAGAATATATGGCCTTTCTTGAGGCAGCAGAAACACCAAATAAATCAAATTTTTAATTCACTTGAAAACATTTGCCAGCATTTCAGATTGAATTTGTCTGAAGAGATGGAGTCAGATTGAAAACAGTGATGCAGGGAAGCAGGAAGAAAATCAGAGCACAAAACCAAGCAGATATTAGACCATGAACATGCATTAGTGAACCATAACAACAAAAAGGAAGGAATCACAACCCTAATGCCCTGAGAAGCAGTCTACCCAGAACACAGTTTGAAGGACCAAATCTTTGACTTCTGTGGGTTTTCCCCAGAAATGTACATTTTAATAAATGGGTAATATATGACTACCTCTGAGCTTGTTGTTGTAAATGGGTTGAGAAATGCACAGAGGTCAGGTACGTGGTCACACAACATCCTTTCCCATCTCAGGGCTGGTCCAATTCACCTCTTGAGCATCCTAGGAAAAGGGTTCTTCCTAACTCTGCTAGCTGGGAGCTGAAGAAGTGGGGAATGTTTCTGAAAGTGACTCCTCTTCAAAACCCCTTTTCGTACATGGGGAAACTGAGGCAGGCGGCAAGATGACTTTTCCAAAATTAAATTACAAACTGAGCAAGCCCTCTTGCAGACTTAAAAAATTGCAGTTGAACCATGCCAGCAGTTTCTGTATTTGCTGACCACCCCCAGTAGCACCACTTGAGTAGAAAGTGCCTTTTTTTGGAATGGAAGCCAAGATCAAGCCAAAACTGAGCACCCAGCAGTCAGCAGATCTGTGACATCTTGTGCTGAACACCCTGAGCTATAGAATCACAGAATGGTTGGGTTGGAAGAGACCTTAAAAAACATCTTCCACACTCCTGCCACGGGCAGGGACACCTTTCACTATTGGAATTACTTCAAGCCCCATCCAGTTTGGCCTGGAACACTTCCAGAGATGGGGCAGCCACAGTTCCTCTGGGAAATCTGTGCCAGGGCCTCCCATCATGACAGATAGGAATTTCTCCCCAGTATCCCACCTAACCCTGCCTTCTGTCAGTGTGAAGCCATTCCCCCTTGTCTTGTCACTCCATAGCCTTGTCCAAAGTGCTTCTCCAGGTCTCTTGGAACCCCCTTAGGCCCTGGAAGGGCCTATAAGTTGTCCCCAGAGCCTCCTCTTCTCCAGGCTGAACAATTCCACCTATCACAGTCTATCCCCAGAGTGGAGAGGCTCCAGTCCTCCTCAGACTGTGTGCCTTGGGATGGCTCCTCTCCACACCCTACAGAAAACCCTTCAGCAGAAGCTGTTTTGGGAATCTCCATGGGACTGTGGCACAGCTAGAGCTGGGGTCTGACCTCAGCACCTTCCCTCTCCGCCTCACTGGCATCTCCTAGGACAGTGCATTCATTTGGAGAGGCACTGACCAAGAAATTCAGCCCAGGAGGGTTAAGGCTGATGGTTCCTGAGTGGCAGCTCATACTGGGAGACACATGATGATGTCAGATCCACTGGTGGAGAGAAAAACTAAAAAATAGGAATGAATTACTCTTCACAGAGTCTGTATTTTATTCCCTGCTGCTGCCTGTTCCTGGACAACTTGCTGTTGCTGCATTTCAATTTAAAAGACTTATTAAAAAATCACTGGAAAGGGGCAAAATTGACTGACTTTGCTTTGTTTTCAGCAGAAGCGGCGAGATTTATTTTTAATTTACCTGTGTCTATGCAATCATTACCTGCTTTCCAGCTATGTTGCTAATGAGTGTCAGGACCATCATTTTACTAATGGAGAAACTGAGGCACAGGCAGTGACTGTGAGATTCCCCAGGATATGGGTAGGATTATTCCTTGGGCCTGAAACCCCTTTAATCTAACCCTAACCCCAAGCCAGTCATATGGAAATTGCACTTCATAGATAGCAGTCTTACTGACTGCTTATGCACACTTCTCTCTATATGATTTTTCTTATGGGTAATTATTATGGAAAAACAATTGCAGAAGCAGGGGAGGGAGGTAATGGTCCATGTGGCAAATGAGCATGAGCAGCAGACCTCCAGGCTGACTGGTAAGGCAGAAAAACAGCATGGTTTAGATTGGTTTAGTAAGGAAGCGGGCTAAAAACTCCAGCCAACGTTTATGGATGCAGAAAACAGGAGGGTTTTCAGAAAAAAATAATCGCAAAATACATTTCCACATGTTGGAAACTGGAATCAGGGCTGCTTGAACAAGGGTGGCTGGTTTTGCATAGACTGAGTTGCAGTCCTGGACCTCTTTAGCATAAAAGAGACTACAAGAAAGATGGAGAGAGACTATTTACAAGGCATTGTAGTGACAGAACAAGGGGGAATGGTTTCACACTGACAGGACAAGGGGGAATGGCTTCACACTGACAGAGGGATGAGTTGGATGACATTGAGAAGAAATTCTTGGCTGTGAGGGTGGTGAGGCCCTGGCAGAGGTTTCCCAGAGAAGCTGTTGCTTGGAAGTGTTCCAGGCCGAAATGGATGGGGCTTGGAGCCACCTGGTCTAGTGGACAGAGTTGTAACAAGATCATTTTTAAGGTCCCCTTCAATCCTGGTCATTGTATGAATTTATGTTTCTAAAATCTTTCCAAATGGGTTCCAGGAAATTGTGCAGTCCTACCTCCATTAAGCAAAATCCATAAATTCCAGAAGGAATTTACCTTCCGAGCAGTGAGCTAGAAGAGGTATCAACTGCCACTTCAATCCTCTGTCAGTCATGTCATTGTCCTCCAATGTACAGAGCCTAGGCTGTGGGCTGGCAGTGGCTCCTTGGTCAGGACTTACCAGCTGTGCTTATCCGGAGGGTCCAGGTAAGGAGGGTTGGGGTAGGAAGGTAAGGCCAGGCTGGGAAGGTCCTCTCCACACAGCCACCCCAAAATGAGGGGTTTCTGGGAATCAGGGAGCACATGAACCTGTAAGGAGAATTGTTTCACTTCTTTAGTGAAACTTGTTAGAATAGGTGACGCTCAGGGTAAGGTGGGTGGATGTGTGAACATGCTGAAGAGAAGTGGGGTTTTTCTCTCTTTCAAAAAAGAAAAGGAACTTGGAAATGTCATGTGATTTTAAGAGATACTCCTTTAGGTTGCAAATGCCTGTGTCTGAAATCTAGAAAAATGCTAAGTTGATATTTAAGAGCTTATGCAACTTATAGTTTTGCCAGTGGTGTGCCCAAGCCCAACACTTCAGTCACACTGCCTTCCCCACAATGCTTCTTTCTCATTTAATGCCCAGAAATTATTGGGGACAACCCAAGGCTCAGGGGAATTCCACAGGCTGATCATCCCAGCATCTCCATGCTTGGCTACAACATAAAAAACATTGACTTAGCACCAAGCTTTCACTAACAAAACTAGAGAGCCAGCCAGTGACAGCGAGAGTCAGCAGAACATGGGTGCAAGGTGCTGCAGTGGTATATTATCATCATTCACAGGCAGCAGGGCGTGGGTTGTGCTGAGGCGCTGCTGCTCTGCTCATCTCTGACAAATATTGATCTATTTAAACATATCCTGGACTAGAAAAACACAACCAGATGTTGCTGGCTCTTGGGTGACGGGATACCTGATAGCCTTTCCCACTTGTGCAAGGACTGACATTTACCTTGTGACACCACCGCATCTCCACCCCAGGGGCTTTTCAGAACAGACCATGCTCTCCACAGCATGTTTATTAACCACCTCTCCACCCTATGCTCCAGCTGCACCAGGGATGATGCTGCCTCTTGGAAACTGGACCCGCAGTGGGAGGCATGACAAACACAGGGTCTGGGGGAGGCATGGCAAACACAGGGTCTGGAGAAAAATCACCACTTGACCAGAAAGAAATAGACCCTGAACTACCAATAAAAGTTCAAATCAGTGTGGTTTGGGGTAATCAGTGCCTTATGAGGAATAAAAGGCCTTTAAGACCCCCCTGTAGTTGCCCATCTGAGTTTCTGTTTCATTTTGCTCAAAAGAAAGTGTAGGTCTGCTGTGGGGCCAGGCTGGACTGGGCTTGGAGCAACCTGGTCTAGTGGAAGGTATGCCATGGCAGGGGCTAGGAATGAGATGAGCTTTAAGGTTTCTTTCAACCCAAACTCTCCCATGATTCTATGATTCTCTTCCCCACCTTTTCTTCCCTATCTCTTCTATCTCTTTTCCACAGCAAGCCTCTGCTTAGTCTGTTTGGGAGCAGGAAGATGTTCACAACCAGATCTCCTCACAGACTGAGAATGAGAGAAACTTCCCAGAGCTCTGGCAGTTGGATTTGCAGTGGGTAGGCTGGAACCCAAACAAGTGCCTAGGCATGACAGCTCTTTGTCACACCCACAGCAAACTAGCTCAGCAATACTATTCGCCTGAATATTTGATATTTTTGTAGAAATTGAAAGAAATAGGATTAATCTGACAACATCCATCCAGCTCTATCCCCACTAACAATAAAGGGGAAAACACAGGATCACAGAATTGTTTAGGTTGGAAAAGCTCCACTGAGACAAACTGTTCCTTCCCCCAGCACTGCTAAGCACACCACTGACCTATGTCCCCAAGTGCCACATCCACAAAGCTTCTGAATCCCTCCAGTAATGGGGACTCCACCACTGCCCACCAGCCTGTGCCAGGGCTGTACAACCCTTTTGAGGAGTTGTTTTCCCTCATATCCAACCTGAAGCTCCCCTGGCACAACTTGCCACTTGCTTTAAGTCAGAAATCTCCCAAAATGGTCAGTCAGGCCTGTGAACTGTGAGCCAAGGCTGCAGAGCCAGACAGGAAAGAGCAGGTGGACAAAGCAAATTCCACCATAAAAAAGCATTGATGTGACTTGGGATGGGTAGTCCAATGACCAGAAAACTTCTATTTGCGATAAACAGCAGGATATGACAAAATCATTGAGCACTGACTTTATCCTGAGGCAAACAACCTTCCCAACTTGTACATTTGTGTATAAATTACTGCAATGAGGCAACACCACTGTCAACAGCTGTGCATTTATGCACGGAGAAGATGCACAGTTGTTGTGGTCGTAGACACACAGATCCATTTTAAACAGACTCCCTGCTATATAAAGGGTGGCTCCACAGTTCCCCTTGACAGGTGAAAGGAGGAAATATTCACTGTCAAGCAACACCCGAACAACTCACCAGGCAGAAATGGCTCCAGGTACTTTTTATTACAGTTTTAAAGGATTTGTCAGTGCTGCCATGTGTGTAGGGTGAGAGGAGATAATGATGGGGTGGTATGTGGTGGGATACACACACTCTGTGACAGCCCTAACTTAAATATGGCAATTTATAAACCAATGAAAAAGAATACCTTTCCCTGCAAAATGACTTTAATTCATGAATTAATCTTTAGTCTGAATAGGCCAAGTCCTACAGGCTCCAGGGCATTTCTCCTCCAAGGGGTATTTGTCTGAGATTAAGTTTGTGGTCTTCACAGCAGACAGACACTAGTGTGAGTCAGGTGTCAAAGGCTGAAAACATTTCAGGCTGACAAAGATCACCAAATTCTGCAGTCATATCCCAGAGAGCCAGTCAGAGCACAGGTAATCCTGTGCCACCATCTCTCACCCCAGCAAGGCAGACAGCCAGCATCCCATCAGCAGTACAGCATAAACCATGGCTACAGCAAGGTGCTCCCAGGCCTTCACCTGGCACTCATCATCCCCTGCTTGCTCATGTAACCAGAGTGCACCATGCTCTTTTCATGAGAAAAGGAAAATCATGACTGTATCAGGGAAAAACATTGGGACACATACTAGTTTTCATGGAGCAACCATGACTCCACCCAGGAATACAGTGCTGGTAACACTAGGAGAAGCACAGGCTCTTGGTGGGGGCAGGTCTTGGTGAAAAGGTTTCAAAGAATTTTGGAGAAGGCTAAGCTTACTCTTGGTGCCAAGAGGCACCAAGGAAGACGAGCCTTCAGACAGCATGGACAGAAGAGACTGGGAATTAATTCCCAGGTGCCAGTCCCTCCTCAACCCAGTTTCCTGAGGATGGCTAACACCTTTTGCTGTGCTTTGCTGCAGGGTCATGGTTCTCTCCTCTCACCATTGCCATGATGACTCTGGGACTGCAGTGGCCACAGCAAGCTGCCGCCTTCCCGACCGTGCCCCTTTCCAGCCTGTTTGCCAACGCTGTGCTGAGGGCTCAGCACCTTCACCTCCTGGCTGCCGAGACATACAAGGAGTTTGTAAGTGCTGTGGTCTTTGGTCATCTCCTCTGCTTTAGTCTGATGGTTTCAGGACTGTGTAACAGACACCTTTCATCTACTGGTGTCTGCTTTGTCCTCTTTTGATGAGGAGACAGGGTGTAAACAGGATAGCACAGGTTATGTCCCATCAGACTGGACCCTGTTTCCTCCTCTTAGCCCTCTGCCCCCCTACTCTGATCCTGCTCATCCCCCCTTCCCAGGACTATGGCTGCACAAGATCAGCTGGGACATGGCACAGATATGTGACAAAAATTTCCTGTCTTGGTCACCTCTGGCCCTGGGAGAGTCTGAGTGCTTAAAACAATCTAGTTTCTTCTGCTGACAGGAGCTGGCATGAGCTGTCCTTGGGGTCATTTACTCCTTGGGAGAACCTAATTTAGATGTGGTTTCTGTTCATCTCAATATCTTGACTTAGGAAGACCTTTAGGCCCAGTAGGTATCGTGCCAACACAATATTCCTACCTGCCAAGCCTGTCCAAAGGCACCTCATAATTTATTTCTTGCAAAGAGTAACCATTCAGAACAGCTTGGGAAGTGTTGGAGATCTTCTTCAGAACATGGGCAATAGATCTGTGTGTATTTGGGATGTCTCCATAGGAACGCACCTATATTCCAGAGGACCAAAGACACACAAACAAGAATTCCCAGGTAGCATTTTGTTACTCGGAAACCATCCCTGCTCCCATGAAGAAGGATGATGCTCAGCAGAAATCAGTAAGTTTTTTTTCACTCTCAGGACAAGCACAGGCCTGCCTGAAGAGCCCAGCTGTGCTTCACTGCAGGAACAGAGTGTTTTCATCTGTGAACACTAGAGTGTGCTTCATCCCTCTCCTCCCTTTTTGATTACTTGAACCCTGCATGAAGAAAGAAATCCTTTTCTGGGCTACACTGTAAATCACATTCCCACCCTAAGCATGAGAAAAACCATTGTCTGCACAGGACATAGGTCTGGGTGGTGCTCTTCAGCCAGAAAAATTTGTGTCTGCTGAAGCTGTAGGAGTGGTAGCACATGTTCCAGAGGGAGCAGGACATGCTATCAAATACCCCTGCACAGCTCTGACCCTTTCTTGCCCTAATTTCAGGACATGGAGCTTCTTCAGTTTTCCCTGGTTCTCATCCAGTCCTGGCTGACCCCGGTGCAGTACCTAAGCAAGATGTTCACAAACAATCTGGTTTTTGGCACCTCAGACAGAGTGTATGAAAAACTAAAGGACCTGGAAGAAGGGATCCAAGCTCTGATGAGGGTAAGTTGCAGCATGTAGCATGACTATAGAATTGCAGAGATCTCCTAGACAGAGGGCACTCAGCTCTCACAGATCCTTGAGATATCTCACCACCTTCCACTCTGAAGACCAGTGGCATCCTTAGGACTTTGTTTACCTTTAGATAATGAGATCATGATACTGCACATTGGGCTTCATCACTAGGGAGGATAAGAAAACACCCATCACAAAGCACTACTGCTCAGGAATCAGAACAGTTCACACATAAAGTCTTCCCAAACCCAGCAACAAAAAAATATTCAGTTGTACTAACAGCAAAATAATGTTTGCTACATCTCCATGTAAAATACTTCAAAATGTGGCAAATTTGGTGATGATACAATATTTTATAAAAACATCTGTGTACAGATGGAAACCTGCACCCTGGTGTTTCTCTCATATACCATTACAGCATCCAGAGAGCTGAAAGCTGTGGGGTGATCCTCTTCAAGGAAGAACTAATCACAGATTCACAGAATGGTGTGGGGCTGGAAGGGACCTTAAAGCTTATCTCCTTCCAGCCCCACACCATGGGCAGGGACAACTTGCATTAGACCAGATTGCTCCAAGCCCTGTCCAACTTGCCTTGAACACTTCCAGGGATGGGGCAGCCTCAGCTTCTCTGGGCAGCCTGTGCCAGGGCCTCACCACCCTCATAGGGAAGAATTTCTCCTAATACTAATCTAAATCTCTCCTCTTTTTGTAAAAACCATTCCCTCGTGTCCTGTCTCTATCTGTCCATGTAAAAATTCACTCTCTACCTTTGCCCTAAGTCCCCTTTATAATCTACTTCATTTTTGCTTTGTTGCTTTAAATGAAATTGTGTATTATCTGCCAGGACACCTTTTCAGTTATGTTTATTCTGTAATTAAGTTTATCTGGCAGGCTCACCCTGTAGCTAGAGCTCTGAGACCTGCAGCTGTGGAAAATGAGTCTGGAATATTGTTTATATATTCCAGCATTAAAATGACTCTGAAAGTCAGACTCAGAGAGTAAACAGACTTCTGTAGGGACAGGTATCAGTACCACAACCAGATTTTTGTGTGGGTGAGAAATTCTTTACTGTGAGGGTGGTGAGGCCCTGGCACAGGTTGCCCAGAGAAGCTGTGGCTGCCCATCCCTAAAAGTGTTCAAGACCAGGTTAAATGGGGCTTGGAGCAACTCGGTCTAGTGGAAAGTGTCCTGGCCCATGGCAGGGAGGCTTTAAATGAGATGGTCTTTAAGGTCCCTTCCAACCCAAACCAGTTTGTGACTTCAGGATTCTATGATTTTGGTCCCTATTTGGGATGTGCTTGGGCGCATTAGGAAATGGTACACAGAAACCAGCCAAACTATCATATTTCACCCATTTAAGGTTCCTTTTCCTTAACCAAAATTTTCCTGTTTGTGGCAGCTGGTGACCACAGCAGGGCAGGAGGAGTGAGATCTCAGCTCCAGATGTACATGGCTTGGGTCTGGGTTAGAGCTTTGTTTTCTGACAAAGGGGGAGAGAAGAGAGAATTATTTGCCTGGTTCTGTCTCCTTGACTGGAGGAGGTACAGAGAGACCCTGCAACTTACTCTTTATTTTAAAACCCCAAAGACACACTCCTCCCTCCCTGCAGCCCTGTGCCCAGCTCCCTTCTCACTGTAGCATCACCCCTGCATCACTGCTCTTCCTGCAAACACATACACTCAAAAACATGTTTGATATATTCTTTAAGACTGGAGGTAGAAACCCCTGTTCTCATTTAAAGTTCAACGGGAACTGTGGCACTGGGCCTGTGGAAGATCATAGAATCACTGAGGTTGGAAAAGACCTCCAAGATCACCAAGTCCAAGACTGACCACTGCTTTGTCAACCAGACCAGAGGACTGAATGCCATGTCCAGCCATTCCCTGAACACCCCCAGGGACAGTGACTTCACCACCTCCCTGTGCAGTCCTTTCCAATGTTTAACAATCCTTTCTGCAAAGAAATTCTTCCTGATGTTCAACCTGAAACACCTCTGGCACAGCTTGAGGTTGTGTCCTGTTGTCCTGTCACTTGTTCCCTGGGAGCAGAGCCTGATCCCCACCCGACTCCATGGTCCCATCAGGGAGTTATAGAGAGTGAGAAGGTCCACCCAGAGCTTCTCTTTGCTAGTCCGAGCCTCCCCAGCTGCTCCTGGTGCTCCAGACCCTTCCCCAGCTCTGTTCCCTTCCCTGGACATGCTCAAGCACCTCAGTGTCTCTCTTGCCAGGAGGGGCCCATAACTGCCCCCGGGACTGGAGACCCCAGCAGTGCCCAGGGCCGGGGGGCTGTTACTGCCCTGGTCCTGCTGAACACACCATGGCTAATGCCAGCCAGGTGCCATTGGCTCCTTGCCCACCTGGGCACATACGGGCTCATGTTCAGCCACTGGCAACCAGCACTCTCAGGGCCATTCCCAGCCACTCTGCCCCAGCCTGCACGAGGTTATTGTGGCCCATGTCATTCCCAGGCCCCCAGCACCTCCCCCAGAACCTCACAATCCTCTTGCAGGAGCTGCAGGACCGAAGCCCCCGGGGTCCCCAGATCCTCAAAGCCACGTATGAGAAATTTGACATCCACCTGCGCAGTGAGGACGCGCTACTGCAGAACTATGGCTTGCTCTCCTGCTTCAAGAAGGACCTGCACAAAGTGGAGACCTACCTGAAGGTGATGAAGTGCCGGCGCTATGGAGAGGGGAACTGCACCATTTGACAGTGGTGACAGTTCCCTTCCTGCTCCAGCCTCTTGCTGACCATGGCTGCCCTATTCCTCTGAAAGAAAACTGGAGAATAAACCTGCTACTGCCAACATGTCTGCTTTTTGGGGTGGGACAGGCTTCTGTGAGGGGCTGGGAGGGAGGAGCATCCAATGGGACAGGGTGGATTTGGGGCTTAGGATGTGTACTTGGGAATAAAGAAGCATATTTGGAGCTTTGGGGGATAGGGAAGCAGATTTAGGGATAGCTTTGTACTGGGGAGTAGGTTTGGGACTGTGGGTAGATTTGGAGCTGGGGAGGAATTTGGGAGTAGATTTGGGGCTGAAGTGTGGATTTGAGTCTGAGGAGCGTGGATTTCGTACTAGGGAGTGCGGATTTTGAGCTGGGATACGATTTGGTGCCGAGGATAGATTTGAGGAGGTGGGTTTTGGGTTGGAAGGGATAAAGTTGGACCAAAACATGTGGAGCTGGTACTGATGGTTGGATTTAAGGCTTGAAGGAATAGAATGCAATAAAGAATAAAGTACAAGAGAAGGAGGAATATGCTTGTATCCCCAAAGATGAATTTCCAGAGACATTTGTTTGGAAAAGGTTCTGGGAAAAGGTCCTGCTGTGTTTTATCTTTATTTTTCAATATGAAGGTGGGGAAGACCTGTCAAAGGTACTCAGAGAAGCTGTGATTGCCCCATCCCTGGAAGTGTTCACAGCCAGACTGGATGGGGCTTGGAGCAACCTCGTCTGGTGGAAGGTGTTCCTTCCCAGGGGGGTGGAATTGGACAATTCTCTGAAGCCAGACCATTGTAGGATTCTATGCTGTGGTTCTACGAGTATGAAATAGTCTCTTGCTGATGGACATTCCATCCCCAGAGCCCCAGTCCTGCTCCAAGCTGTGACACATGAGCACTGCCACAGCAATGTCCCAACTCTGCCTCCTCTGTTACCAGGTGGCAACAGGCAGTCATTGTTCAGACCTGCTCACACATCCCATGTGTATTCTGCTCCTTCTGGCTTTGCTACTGGCAATGGACCTGTGCCCAAGGCACTCCTGGAAGCACTTCCAGCACCCCTGGTCTCCCCATGGCATCAGCTGCTGGACTGCTGCCATGCTGGCCTGACCACTGTGCCCCCAGTGGATGGGATCATCTTGTGGGTACCCGCTGACTGGGATACAGATGATGGACTTTGGACCTGGTTAGCATAAGAGATGTGGTAAACAAAATGCCTTGGCAAGGACAGCTTTCAAGATTGCAAGAAGATTAAATCAGACAGACTCACAAGAAAAGAAAAAGAAAAAGAAAAAGAAAAGAAAAGAAAAGAAAAGAAAAGAAAAGAAAAGAAAAGAAAAGAAAAGAAAAGAAAAGAAAAGAAAAGAAAAGAAAAGAAAAGAAAGAAAAGAGAAAAAAAAGAAAAGAAAGAAAAAAGATTACATCAAGCTCTGCAAGCAAAAGATGTTGTAAAATGTGAAAGTTTGTTTATGTGAGGATTAACCAAATCATTGTAGTAAAACATTACTAACCTTCCTAAAATAGTATATAAGCATTGGTACTCCACAATAAATTTTTATTCTGTAACCATCTCAAAGTCTTTGATGCATGGACAGACGACTCTTCAACTAATTAAAGTTGAAAAGAAGGGTATTTATTGCAGCACGCTGGACACGTGTGGAATCGTTTCCAAATACCTGTGCAAGGAGTCGCAGACTCCTGCTCTCTATTTATACAGAAAAGGTTTTACATATCCAAGCAGTTTCTAATGATGATACATTATCATTACCTGCCTGCTTCGTATTATTATCAGCTGAATATCCATTATGCCTGCACAACTGTACTCCCCTAATTGGGTCAGTGGGATTTTGAAATAAGGGAGTGGGCATATGGGAGGAATAAAGCTGTCTTCCTCATGGTGAACTCTTCACCCATGGCCACTTGGCAGGACTTTTTGATCTGCTGGTCACGGTCCAAGCCTTCCTATTTGAGTATTCTTAATGCAAGGTATTTCTATGGTCTCTGCTCCTTCACAATTGCTACATCTATCCCTGTCACTCCTAGCTTCTCTTTCCTAATGCATTTGTTACTCTTTAACTAAGGTACTTGATTCTTGCCACCTATATTACTAACTTAGCTTCTTAACTAATTTTAAAATCTTAACTAAAATATGCTATCTTCTACTATCCCAATTGTATTCCCAGCTGGCCCCTCGACTCATCTACAGTTTTTAATTATCCTAAATATATTTCCAGCTGACCCCTTGACTCATCTTCCCTGTCTCTCCAATCATTGATACCCACTGACCCACAGAGCCCCTTCAAATTCCTCTCCTTGGCTTGCTCTTGCTGGTAACTCCTTCTGGGACAGCCGGGAGAACCTGGCAGAAGACTTGAGGTGTTAGGCAATGTCAAAGCAGAGAAGAGCCCACACCAAAAGAAACCAAAGCTAAGCATGGTCTGAACAGAAACTTGGATTTTCTCTCTAACCTGTTGCTTAACAGCCGCAACACTGCGAAGAACATGGGAGAGGACACTGATGAAAAAGAGCATTCCTCTCCCAAGTGCGTACTGGAAGCAACAAAAGGAAGAGTCCTCCTAGCTTCCTAGTAAAGCAGGTAGCTCCAACAGCCCAGATGGCATGCTGGCTCCAGAAGAGATCATCAAAGAGGGCATTGAAGACGTGGTTGATCATGAGCTACACTTGCTGGTGCCAGACCTTTTGGATGTTCACTGCCCACGTGACAAGAGTTCTGATGAAGTACAGCAGCCTGCCTGAACTTCACCTAGGCTGTGCAAAGATGATCTTGAAGACTAGGCTGCTTGTAAAGCTGCTCAGCCAAAGGCAAGAAAATCACGGAGTCTCTGCTCTCGTGGACCAGTGTCTTCAGCAAGGGAACATTTTCAATGGCACGACCTTGGACAAGGGCAGGGAACCCACAGGAGAAGCAGAAGAGATACTGGGCACAGCTTGATGTGTCCTTCTGGACAATGTGCAATGGAAGGAGGAAGTTTCTCCCTTCCTGATTTTCTTTCCTTTCCTCCTGGCAGAATCCAGAGCATCACCTCTCCATGTTGGTCAGAACAGCGGTGTGTTTCAGCTGCCTGATTCTGACGTGTTTGTTACCCCTGTAAGCCAATTACTCATTTGACAACTGTCAGTCAAGCCTTGTAGCTTTTATGCCCAGTTGAAGAGCTCCTGGATGCAACTGAGGATGCCTTTGAACATTCTGGGCAATATTTTGCTAACCCTGGAACTTGTGCCAACACCCCACAGCCCCAGCTCAGCAGGGCTCAGCCTCTTTGGAAGGAGCTTGTTATGGCATCTGTCCTGACTGCACAGCTCTGCTTTGCTCTCCTGCCTTCAGCCATGCAGCAATGATAACAGGAAAGCTCTGAGAATTCTGGTCATTCCAAAGGCAGGGACAAGTAGGTAAATTGGGAAGGGAGGATGGGCTCTCTGAAAACATCTTTGTCCAACCCATCCCATTCCATGCAAGTCTGGCTGCCACAGACTTGTATAGAATGGGGTGGGTTGGACAAAGAACCTTTTCGCCTCCCTTGTTTTGCAGTTTGGCAAGAAAAGGCTCACGTTTTAAGTCTCTCTCCTTCCCCAAATATGCTGTTCAGATGCTGCAGATGTTTTCCAGCCATAAAGCATGGGGAAATCATGGTGCTTTCCAAGGTTCTTGCCCAAAATGTTCAAGGTATCTCCTTCACTAGAAATGAAATTTATTTCCATTATTTGCTATAATGGTCAAGTGTCCAGGATAAATAACGGGAAGACCCAGAGAGCAGACATGCAAAAGGTTGAAGAAAGGAAAGAGAAATAAATGCAATGGCAGCAATACCAATACTTGTTCTCCAGTTCTTGTTCTGATATAGGAAATGTTGGGGCTTTCCTTGGGTGCTACTTTCTTGTCACTTCCTGTTGCTTCACAGAAACTCAGGCAAACAGCAAGAGTGAGGGTATGTGTGGTTCTCCTGTGGTCACAGAGCAGTGGAATACTAGCTAGCAAAGCTCCCTGAGTGACCAGGGGGAACACATGAGAGAGACTGCCCCTAAGCCTCTGCTGAGGCTTCTCAGGTGGCAGTAACTGCAGCGGCATGGGTGACACTGCAGCAGGTCACCATGAGGATACTGAGGCAAAGGACTGAAGGAGAGGACACTTGTTTGCAGTCCAAGGAAAAAATTATTCAAATGATGGGTCAGGAACGAGGGACAAAGAAAATGGGCCTGGCTAGGGTTCTTAAAGGGAGCCACTCTAAGGGGTGGGGACATCACACAACCAATGGGGAAACACTTGGGGAGGAGTATGGAACCTGACAAAACCAATGGAGTTAACACAGGGGTGGGGAGAAGTCTTAAGGACAAATCAGCTGTTAGAACCAGGGTGATTGCCATAGAACATTCTGGAATAAAATGGGTGGATCTGGGTTGACAGACAGGAGAGGGGAGGCAGCACTACTTGGATTGACAGGGCCATACAAGGAGAGGAGGGGAGGAACAGGGAGATGGATACACTGAGTGACAACCAAGCGGCGGGAAAACTTAGGAGTAAACAACTTGGGAGAAACCATCACGAGGGGATAAAACGGGGGTACATGGACTGAACCATTGTACTTAACTAACATTGAATAACTAACTTTTACAATAAAACAACTGCAAAACTTACAAAAACACACTACCACAGGTATATCACCACCCAAAGACAAGATGCCTTAGCCCGGTCACTCCTCTGGACCATAAGGAGGATGCTGTGAGCAACCACGTCCTGGGGACACAACCTTAGTTATTTCAGCCTTTTCATCATCTTTAGGGACAATGTATCCCCCTGAATCCAATTGTCCTGTTAGGGTTAGGATTTTCCTGTGCTTGGTGAGAACATCCCCCATATCTGTCAGAGCCCTCATGGGCCTCACGTTCCCCATTGATACAGGGTTTCTTCTCCTGGGGATTCCTCCTTGCTTTTGGAGGCTCTCACCCCAAGCTTTTATTTTGTTCTTGCATAATTAAATTATTTGAAGGATCCAGATGTCTGAGACTATGCTATGGGAAACCAGGGGTTGAGCCAGTAAGGAAACCCAGTCTGACTGTGTGAGTGTAGAAGGTGGAGCTGCCAAGGGGCCTCGGTCCCAGCTCAGGTGGTGTGAGTGCCACAGTGGGTCCTGGATGGTCCAATATGGAAGTTTCCTCAACAATCTGCTGACTCACATAGGACCCTAGGCCACTACCTTTGGAGTTTCTTCTACCAGCGCCTGACTCTCAGCATCACATCCATTCACCTTGGAACTCTGGAGCATGAAGGAGCCAAAGGATCCATGTTAAAATTCCCTGAGCAGATTCCATCTGAAGTCCAAATGTCTGCTATTATGTTTGTCTGGTGATTTTGGTCTCTCTGTTGGGGCAGTGGGTGAAATAGCAGGAGTGGGCTGAGTATGAGCGCGCAGCCTGATCAGTGTAAAGCAGACAGGAGCCCTCCCTAGGCCTGCAGGGCCTTGGATCCTCCAATAAGGCAGGCAGGGCTTTGGGGTCTCTTGCAAATTGTTCAGGGGGCTGGGGTCCCCCATAAGGCTTGCAAGG
Source organism: Molothrus ater (assembly GCF_012460135.2). Taxonomy (NCBI): domain Eukaryota; kingdom Metazoa; phylum Chordata; class Aves; order Passeriformes; family Icteridae; genus Molothrus; species Molothrus ater. The sequence goes on along the minus strand of NC_050479.2, from coordinate 101,662,315 downwards.
GAGCCTTGCTGGTTTGGAGCCTCTTGTAAAGTATGCAGGGAGCACATCCATGGCAGGTCTGCGTGGTGAAGAGCCCGTGACCTGCCGTTGCTGTTGGGAGCATTGTGAAGTGATTTGAGGACTTAACTGAGAGAAAATATTAATAGGGGAATTGTTTAAGTGTTTGAAACAATTAAGTGGAAAAATGTTTAGAATCCTGTGATATGCTGTGCATGATAGATAGGGTTTTAAGGTACGGGGATTAAAGAACAACAGCCTTGAAAGTGAGGCACTTTCAAATTTCTTTTGCGAGCATCAAATATGCAATTGATGCACAGATGGACCATGTCTCTGGAGACAACAAACTTCCACTGAAAGAACTGCTTATTCTGGGCTGCTACTATGTGCACTTGTTCATGTTTTTACTTTTAAAAATAATGTTATTTATATTAACTTCCATTACTACCCTAATTGAAGCAAGAGCACCTATTTACAGGTCCGTAAAGGTATACACAGGAAAGAAATTGACTTGTTGGAGCGAATCCAGAGGAGGCCACCAAGTTGATCAGAGAGATGGAGCACCTCTGTGAGGAAAGGTGGAGAGAGTTGGGATTGTTCAGTCTGAAGAAGGCTTAGAGATGACCTAATTGTGGCCATCCACCACCTGAAGGGAGTCCACAGGAAAGATAGAGGGAGACTGTTTACAAGGGCTTGGAGTGACAGGACAAGGGAGAATGGCTTCCCATGGCTAGAGGGCGGGGTTACATTGGATATTAAGAGGAAATTCTTCCCTCTGAGGGTGGTGAGGCCCTGGCACAGGCTTCCCAGAGAAGCTGTGGCTTCCCACATCCCTGGTAGTGTTCAAGGCCAGGTTGGACAGGGCTTGGAGCAACCTGGTTTAGTGAAAAATGTCCCTGCCCATGGCAGGGGGTGGAATTGGACAATCTTTAAGGCCCCTACCAACCTAGATTATTCTGTGATTTCTTGATTTTGTGACATATGAACTTTTCTAAGGTTCTGACTCCAAAGTCTGTTTGGAAGAAGTGGTGAGCACTGTGAGGAGGGTGGATACATAAGGATCGTCAAGTTCTTCCCATATCTCTTTGTAATACACCTTTGGTTTAACCATTTCCTTGCATTTTTTACTGGGAAATCCAGCATATCATGTACATAATGTTACACAAATTGAGATAAATGCAAACGTTGCTGAAGTAATTATGAATAATTTGTGTGCATCTAGACTTAAGCAGGAAGCCCATTACTCACTCATTTCTAAGGTTGGGAATGTGCCATAGCTATAGTATACAAATGCATGAAAGTAATTAAATGCTTTGTGATTTGGTTTTCTATTTGTAAACAAGAAAAAAAAAAGTGTCTTGCTTTTTTACAGCATCAGAGTAGATCATATAATGTTGTGTTAACAGATGGAGCCCTGGCATTGTTTGGGGTTGGTGTGTATATGTATTAAATTTAGATGCAAAGAATTCATATTTTGCTATTGTAGCAAGGCTTTGTCCTCCCATTTTTTGTGCAATCCTTCATGCAATGCGTACTTCATGTGAGATGCTTCCAGACTTTTCTGTATGCTTCTCTGGGCCACAGGATGCCAACACGAGGGAGTTCAATTCCCTGGACTTCAAACATCTAAATATAAATTTAAATATTTGAGATTATCATCTCCGGCTCAGTTCTCTGGGACATGATTCATGCAAGCTATTTTTACCATTTCCCTTAGGATGAGTTGTGTTGTTTCCTGGAAGTGCTTGTTTCTCTCCTTTGGCTCTGAAGAAAGCTGGAGTGAACATCATGGGTGCTGTGGACTTGTGTACTTGGATAAATCCCTCCTTGCAATTTCCAACCCTCTGCCCTTCTTTTCTGCTGACAGTCTCCCCGGTCACTGCTTGGTCACTACCTGGGCCTGCAGGGAAATCTGCCTCTCTTTCCACCTCCTTCTAGGCTGAGGCTGGACCAGTCATCTTTTCAGGGATGTCCCCAGCCACTCTAATTACAAGTGAAGTTCAATAGAGGCATCTGTGGTAAACCTAGAAGAATCTGAATAAAATATGGCTCAGGTGATGCTTTCAGGTCCTGGTTGCCTTTAGACATGCGTACAACTATAGAACCATAGAAACAGCTATAGAACCATAGAATCACATAATTGTTTGGGTTGGCAGAGACCTTAAAGATCATCCTCTTCCAACCCCTGCCATGAGCAGGGATGCCTTCCACTAGACCAAGGTGCCTCCAAGCCCCATCCAGACTGTTCTTGGACACTTCCAGGGATGGGACAACCACAACTTCTCTGGGCAGCCTGTGCCCAGGCCTCACTATCCTGAAAATTAAGAGTACTTTGCTTGTGCCGTATAATTGCTTGTGCTTTTTAAAATATTGCATGTGTGCATTTGACTTCTTAATCAACCCTTCCAAGGACACTGGAAGGGTCTGGCCCAACATCCTCAATTCAGTTTGGTGCAGCAGTTGTGATCCTGAGAAAGTGTCTTCTCAAACCCTTATTCCTCTTTATAGGGGGTTGACTTTGGCTGGATGCCAGGTGCTCAGCAAGCCACTCTATCACTCCCCAGCGGGCAGGAGAGGGAAAATAAGACAAAAAGACAATTATTAGGTTGAGATAAGGCAGTTTACTAAAGCAAAAAGAAAGCAAAATTTTTTGCATGCATAAGAACAGGGGAAGAAAGTTTAATGTCTACTTCCAATGCTCAGTCACTTCCCCAGAAGCAGGACTTTAGCATGCATAGCAGTTGCTCTGGAAAGCAAATGCTGTAGGATAAGGAATGCCCACTGTTCTTCCTCCCTCCCTTAGCTTTTATATCTGAACTAACAGCATACAGTGTGGAATTTCCCTTTGGTTAATTTGGATCTGCTGGCCTGGTTCTGCCCCCTTCCAGGATCTTGCCCACTCCCAGCCCCTTGATGGGGAATGGCAATATTAGAGAGATAGCTCTACTCAGAAGTAGCCAAAACACTGTGTGTTATCAACACCTTTCTATCTACCAATGCAAAACACAGCACTGTGAAGGCTGCTATGGAAAAATGAACTACTCCATCTCAGCCAAATCAAATACACTCTTCCAAAAAAAGATAGAACAACTACCAACCTTGCCTCACAGGTATCCCTAGATCACCAGGACTGCAGCAGATCTCCTGTCATTATGAATGAGGGTCATAAGCATCATTTACATCTTGTGATCCATTTTGGACCAGCTTGGGGAAATGTGCTGCTCAGGAAAGGTAAGTAATGGAATCCTGAGTGGTTTTGGAATCCTGAGATGTGTGAATAAGATTTTATGGAAAAGATGTTTGGGTCTTTCTCTTTAAAGTAGTTCATCTCTGTGCTGCTTAGCTCTGAGACAAAGGTCATGAGTAAAAGTATTCCAGTGGTTCACATCTGTCCTGCTTTTGGCTGGGATAGGGATAATTTTGTTCTTAGGCTTTTGGTGTTCTCCACTATAAGGCAAAGTACAGATGGATCCATTCCTTTCTCTTCTAATCCAGACTCCAAACATGAGCATCTTCTCTGCTGTTCCAGCCTTCTCCTTCCCCTGAATCTTGTGGCTTATTTTGCACCAAAATACTATCTGGGGATAATACCTTCCAGCCCATCTCTGCTCCTTTACCGCAACACAGAAAAGCCATTTCAGGACAATGATTTCATTATACTTCGTTGATGTGGGATAAAATATTAAAGCAGACTCATACAAAATGAAAGACATTTTACACAGGAAAGAAGTCCTGACAGTAACCTAGATATGCCACAAAAATTGACTCCACCAGTAGGAAAACTGCCCCTTGCCAGAGAAAAGTGGGGTAAGTTATGAAAGATGCATAAGGGTAGAAGGAGAAATTAAGTGACTGGAATGGCAGAGCAGAAAATAATCACATCAGGGTAAAGGAAACAAAAGATAAAAGTCAGTGGAGGAAAGGGGGAGTGAATGGGGGTTAAATAATTCAAATTAGGATTATAAGAATCTTGAGGAAACAAGGGACCATAAGTCATCTAGGAATCACTGGAGGAGGGGAGGGAACCAACCAAACTCAACATGATATTCATGGCATTAAAAAGAGCTATTGGATATTTTGTGCCTTGAAATTGAATTGCCCCAAATGAGGCCAAGAGACTTTTCTGAGACAAAGTCCAAGAAGTGGATATTTGCTTTATTCAGTGTGCCAGGCGTGCGGGGATGTCTCCCCTGAATACGCGCACATCGGTACACAGCAGATTACAATATATGGTTATAACTCATGCACGTTCATTGTTTTCCTTAGAAAAGGTGTGGTTAGGCAAACTATTCCTTAGAACTCATCATTTTGTTAGCAGGTGTAGGACACCCTGGCGGTCGCACTGAGGAGGGCTTCACCTCTTCCTTGGTGTTCCTTTGATGAAGGCTGGACGTCTTCCTTGCTGTGCCCTTTCACCCTTCTCCTGTAGGCATGCGCCATCTCTTGTTAGCTGTTTCAGTGATTTCCTCACTGGTTTTTAGCAAGCTTTGCCCTCCATTTTTTTCAAGTTTTGTTCCCTGTTTCTTGTCAAGTTTCATCTAGCTTCTATATTGGTTATAGTGTACCTTATTCTTGCCCAAGAATGCCTAGGCACAATGCTTTAACCCTTTAAAAATAAGGACTTTGTTTTACATAAACAAGCAGAAGAAATTGGCATAAGTAAGTGTGAAAAATGTGTATTTTATGACTGGACTTTCGCAAATATTAAAATGAATATTATGTGAGTTATGTTAGAAAGTTATTCTGTATTAATTTTCTTAAGTAGTGCATTAAATATCATTTTAGGTTATAACATAATGTTAAAATAAAAACAATGCTATGTTAGATACTTTTTCTAAAGAAAGGATTCGCACTGAGATAGCAGCCACAGGACACCTAAATCTTTCAGAAAAAGAGAATTTTTATTGCCCCATTATCAGAAGAACCTGACTTCTTCCTACCTCGCTCAGCCCTGAAAACGCCGTTAGGATTCAGAGGAAGAAGTTGACACTGACCAGGCAGAATCCTGTATTTGAATGGAACTTATGCATCATGTATGAGGTGTATGAATATGCAACAGGCTATTGTTTTTACGGGTTAATCCTTTGTTAATGTGTGTCCTTTTTCGGGCTTATGTTGCCCAGAAAAAGGTACCCGGACTGTCCGTAACTCTTTGTTTTTATTGTCTCATATTGTCCTAATCCAAATTGTCCAAATTATTATTACTCTAATTATATTGCCATTTTTTATAACCATTTTATTATTATTAAAATTTTAAAATTTTAAAAACAAGTGACTGGCATTTTTCACAGTAAGTACTTAGCACAAGTATGCATAAGTGCTTAGCATAAGTTAGCATGAGAACGCCTGTCAGACCTAGCTTGACATGACTGTGACTTGACAACAAGTTTTAGACTTAGTATACCAGAGTAGCTAACAGGCAAGTAGGGAATCACCCGTGTGCAAGGAAGCAATAAGGAAGACTGGCTGCTTTAGGCTATGTAGATTTTGCATGGACAGCATGTGGACACTAACTTAAAGTATAGCAATCTGATGCAATGTATTTTTAATAGCTTGCTTATCAAATGCTAACCTTAGATGTGTATGGTATTTTTGATAAAATTTTTGTATAAACCCACTGAAATTTTTAAGTGTTGGAGAAGCACTTTGGTGTGGTGTGGGCCCCTGCTCTTCCAACAACTAAAATAAAAGTACTTTTGCAGACAATCCGTTTGTCTGTCAATCCCTCTGATCGCCATTTGGACAGGCTTTGACTCAGGTAAATAAGCAAAGAGTCAGTGTAGTTTTGGGTATTTGCACCTTATCAGGACTGTGAGGAAACAATTTAATTGTAGCTATGATATTTTCTGAAAAATCCTTTTTTTAGGATTTTTTCTCCTGAGAAGCTGAGAGGCCTCAGGAACAAAATGTAAACAATGGTTGTCTGCTGCTGTGGAATGCAACAGGTGCATCTGTGATTGGTCTCATGTGGTTGTTTTTAATTAATGGCTAATCACAGTCAGCTGGCTCGGACTCTCTGTCCAAGACACAAACCTTTGTTATCATTCTTTCTTTTTCCATTCTTAGCTAGCTTTCTAATGAAATCTTTTCTTCTATTATTTTAGTATAGTTTTAATATAATATATATCATAAAATAATAAATCAAGCCTTCTGAAACATGGAGTCAGATCCTCGTCTCTTCCCTCATCCTAAGACCCCTGCGAACACCGTCACATTTAATTTTTATTTATGCCTTGACATTTTCTGGATTTTATGTTATAAACCCCATTTTCTGACATCAGGTGGGAGATTAGTGCATGGGCCGAGCCCCAACACGTGGCATGTGTAGAAGGTGTCTAACACGTGTGATCCGGGGTGGAGACTGCCAGCATTACTGTCCCTGTGCAGGCAGCCCCTTTACCATGTGGAGAGAAGCTCTGTCTCTGACGTGGCTTCGCCTGACAGCCAGCAGGGGAGAGAAAACTCCCACCACTGGCCTGCAAGCCATTTTCCCCGCAGGCAAAACCCTGCTGTCCAGCAAAAATTTCCCTGACTAGCCAATGGTCGTCCTCAAAAGACCATTCTATAGGAGGCTGTTAACCGCGCCATGATTAATTCCCGCCATCTCCGTTTCTTGGTGGGGAGGTTTGGCTCGTTAGGCCTGTACTCGCCTTCTCCTTGCTGTCCTGCTTCTTCCCCGCCTGTCTCCCCTGTTCCGTCTACCCTCGCTTCGCTGCTTCCCCGCAGCAGCCGCACCAGCAGCGCGCCCGGAACCTGCCCGCCACCCCTGGGAACATCCCGCCGCTGCCCGAGCCTCTCCCGCCACCCCTGGGAACATCCCGCCGCTCCCCGAGCCTCTCCCGCCACCCCTGGGAACATCCCGCCGCTCCCCGAGCCTCTCCCGCCACCGCTGGGAACATCCCGCCGCTTCCCGAGCCTCTCCCGCCACCCCTGGGAACATCCCGCCGCTGCCCGAGCCTCTCCCGCCACCCCTGGGAACATCCCGCCGCTCCCCGAGCCTCTCCCGCCACCCCTGGGAACATCCCGCCGCTTCCCGAGCCTCTCCCGCCGCTCCCCGAGCCTCTCCCGCCACCGCTGGGAACATCCCGCCGCTTCCCGAGCCTCTCCCGCCATGGCTGGGAACATCCCGCCGCTTCCCGAGCCTCTCCCGCCACCCCTGGGAACATCCCGCCGCTCCCCGAGCCTCTCCCACCCCAGCCTCTCCCGCCGCTTCCCGAGCCTCTCCCTCCGCAGCCGCTCCCGCCACTGCCCACCATCCCCTTGTGACGCTGTTCATGGTTCTGATGGCCGCCACGACCACGCCGCAGCCTGTCGCGACGCTGTCGAGGGTTCTGCCCGCTGCCGCGGTGCTGCGGCGTGTCCTGCCCGCCACTCAGCCCGAGCGGCGACCCCGAGGGTGTCCCGCCGTCCGTCCGTGCGGCAGACCCGCTGTCTGGCGGCCGCCGGAGCCGCGGCTCTCGGGAGCGCCGCACGAACTCCCCCGGCAGGGAGTGCACAGACGCCGGCTGCCGATCGAATGCCGACGGCGCATCCCAGGATCCTGGTGGTAATGTCCCTGTCCTCCATTCTCTCTCTGTGTCGTTCTTTTCCCGTCTCTGCTTGATTTTCTGTCCTTCTCTGGTCAGGACACATACACGTCTTTATCAAGAAACAGTTCTCACATGTAATATTTGGCTCGTTTGTGCTTGATTTCATCTGAGAAGTCTGGTAAAATGAACACCCCATGGTTTCCCTTACAGCGGAAGGCAACAAGGAACAAGGACATAATCCATAAATCAGAAAGACAGACTGAACAATCCCAACAGTTTTGGTCCCTTTACACCACAGATGCTGTTGGCCTCAAAGCCTAATTGAATCCTCCCTCACTTCTGCCCTGGTCTTTGATGGATCTGTCTGGAGCTCTCCTTAGCCACTGAACAACTTCAGTCACTGCCTCATTAAAAAAGCTAGCCCCTAAATAAGGAGCTTTTCAGCATTAATCCCTGCCCACGCTGCGAGTGCTGCTGGTGACTAAAGCATCTTCAGTCTGAACTTTACACATCTCCTTATCCCTGGGCAATGCTATTCCCTGAAAAATCAGCAAATTTTCAAACTCAAAGCTGTGAGGCCTGGAACCTACAAAAGGTGAAATCCAGTCTGAAACACTCTCCCAAGCACTTTCTTCTCCTTTGTTTTTCAGTACTGTTGCTCCTCTTCTCTAGGGAATATGTACTCCCTGGACCAGTACTCTTACCCAGCTCCTGGATGGAGGAATAGAAAACTTTGCCCCCTTGCTTCTATCTGCCTCCATTGCATTAATGTCTGAGTTTGAAATACTACTTTTCTTTCATTGCTCTAATTTCTGGTCTCCTGTGTTGCTCTTATTTCAGCCTTGAAATATTTCAGCCTTCAGGCTTTTTTTGCCTGGGGGATTTCCTCCTTTCTCTCAGCCTTACACATTTACACCACTGCTGACACAAACCACAGCCAGAGCTGGAAGAATGTGCAACGTACATCACAGATGAATTTTGCAGGCATGCAAAACTCAGCAGCATTGAATTTAGCATGCTGATGGGAGGATAATTCCTACTATCACATGCATTACAGTAATCCCTCAGGATAAGATCAATATGAGCAGGTCACAAAATTAGGGAAACTCCCAACTGCAAAGACTTTGCAATCTAAAAGGAAAACCAAGGCAGGAAATAATCTATAATACATGGGATGAACAGTGCAGTTAGTAACTTGATTATTTTTGAGAGTAGGAGGAACCTGAGGTGAACACAATATGTAGGGAAAGAAAAGGTAATGGAACAAAAAGTGGAAGGAAGCAGGTGTCTGAGGATAGCAGCTGACACCAGGAGGGAGGGGAGAGAAATACTAGAAATGGAGAAATGATTAATTTTTCTTAATAAACTGTAAATACTGCAGCTTGTGGCAAAGTTAAAATTTTAAGGTGATAAGGAAGTGATGCTGGCCTGCATCCCCCCAGGGTGGGCAGCTGTGGAGGGGAGGAGACTCTGGCCTGTTCAAGAGCTCCCCACCTGCAGTGCTACCTGCAGCCCCGCTGTCCAACACTAGAATGACATGGAGCTACTGGAGCAAGTCCAGAGGAGGCCATGGAAATGCTTCAAGGAATAGAGCACTGGGAGACAGGCTGAGAGAATTCGGTGTTCAGACTGGACAAGAGAAGGCTCTGGGGAGACCTTAGAGCCCCTGACAGTACCTAAAGGGACCGAGAGAGCTGCAGAGGGACTTTGGACAAAGGACTGGAGTGACAGGACAAAGGGGAGTGGCTTCCCACTGCCGGAGGGCAGGGTTCCAAGGGACATTGGGAAGAAATTCTTGGCTGTGAGGGTGGTGAAGCCCTGAGACAGATTGCCCAGAGAAGCTGTGGATACCCCATGCCTGGAAGTGTTCAAGGCCAGGTTGGACAGGGCTTAGAGCAACCTGGTCTAGTGGAATATGTCCCTGTTCATGGCAGGGGGTGGAATGAGGTGGTCTGTAAGGTCCCTTCCAACCCAAACCATTCTATGATCCTATGGTAAGTCAGAACACTGCAGTACTATATGAAATTAAATTAGAATTTTAATTTTGTTTTGTTTGTCTGAAATATTGTACCCAGTCTGGTGGAAAAAATATGTCACTATTTACACAAATGTTACACAAATGTTTTCTTCTGCCTTGATTTAGGTCAGCATTTAAATCAACTCTACTGCTTCAAAACCTACCTCTGGGAAATTTTACATTCTTACTTCAAACACATTTCCCTACATTTCCCACTGGTGCAATGAAAGCTGGTGGCCACTTGTTCCTGCTCTCATCTTCAGGGAACTGAAGAGGCAGACAAAATGTCAGTCTTCTGGTGCGTGTTTGGGTTGGATTTTCTGCCTCTCCAAGCCACTCCCAAAAATCAGACAGTGATGGAAGAACAAGCCTCTTTTTCTCAGGTTTTCCTCAGTGGATATCTGGGTTACTACCCTTGTGTATAGATAAGATCTTTTGCTAACTGGACACCAATAGCTCCAGGGAACTAGAGCAAAACCTCCTGCAGGCAACCACCATCTGGCACTTGACCTTTGGACTGGTCTCCTCTCTAATAATTGTGGAATCATGGTAATTTTATACAAGAACATTTAATTACTTAATCATATGTAACAAGCATCCTTGAGCTGCTGAGTGAGGCACACACTCAGTGCAATTATTCATAGGCATGTAATCTCCATCCTTTTGTAGTGAATATTTAATTAGTTACTATGAGTTACTCTTGTCAGAGTAACTCCTCACAGGATGGCTTATCCCTTCTGCCTATCAGCTGGTGGGGTATCTCAGGGCATCTTCCCCCTCACATGAATTTGCTATTTGGTGAGATAACTCAAGCTGGACATCTCTCTGGTAGTGAGTTATTTCTTGTGCCATTGAGGTGGCATTCCCAGCTGACAATAAACATCTTGCCCTGAGAGTGAGATTGAAGGAAGAGAAACTTGAATTTCTGACTGACTGACACTTCACTTTACAAGCTGTAAAAGTTACACAAAACTTTCAAAAAGCAGAAGTCTTCTGCACATTCTCTGGAAATGTGAAGGGCTTTTCCCTGAAGTCAGGACCACACTTTGTGGTGGTTACTCTTCCATAGGTTGAGTGAAAGGACTCTATGTGGGGTTGACTCATCATCAATTGTTGTAAATTACATTGACTCCTAATCTGTAATATTTCTTTGCTTGCTATAATATAGGCACAGTTATGTTGTGCACTGTTTTATGGAAATCTATTAGTAGTTCTTTGTTTTAACCTGTGTAGTAAGTAACTCTGTTTAAGGCCTTTTGTCTGTTAATCTTCTGTCTGTTCATTCAGTAACTCATTTTATAATAGACCTGATTGGCCATTCCTGAGAGCTTGCAAGCCAGAGCTTTTTAGGTGCAGACTGTCTGAGTAAAGCTTCTGCCAAAAATCTGAACCTAAGGCAGATCTGGTCTAAAGGCTCTCACTTGATCTACAACAGGTTGTAGAAAACACAGTCGTGACAAATATTCCTCTGTATTTTATCCCTTTAATAAGGAGGTTCTTTCCAACCTTCCGGCTACCAAAGAGAACTCCCCTCAATGTGTACATTAGGAGGAGAAGGAGGAGAATGACGAGCAGGAGGAGAACAAGGATGAGGACAAGGAGGATGAGAAGGAGGAGGAGATATATAATGGACTTGCATTTTTCACTTTGAAATATGTGAATGACTTCTCCAACCCCAATGCAATTTTTGTATGAACTAGACCCAGCAAACCAAACCCTCTGGATTTGGAGGGTTATGGACCTGCCATGCTCCATGGAGTTCTCCCCACCTCCAATGAAGTACCTGCTTTGCATAACTAATTTGTGAAGGAAGAGCAGCCTTTTGCCCAAAGTTAGCTCTAAGTGTTAGAACCCTTCAGGCTAAACCTAGAAATATTTATTGCAGTGTGCTGAGCCACTGCCTTGCTGGAATTGCAGTCTGGGGACTCCATGCCATCTGCACAGGACAGGCTGTAGAACTGGATTGCATCTCCCATTGTGGTGTCACATGCATCCTGTAGGGATCATAAAGGTTGGAAAAGACCTCCAAGATCACCCAAGTCCAATCTTATGAAATACGGAACCTTACCCAGAAAGTATGAACATACAGAACAACCATGAGCTGGCCAAATTTTTCCTACATTTCCAATTGTGAACAACCTCACAATTTTTCAGTAAAACTTTTTTTAGATAGTAAGCTGGGAAGAAACACTAATTTTCCAGCTTGATGTCATGCCCAGCATTTGATAAGGACTCTAGAATACCTCCCTGAAGAAGACAGGCTGAGAAAGTCGGTGCTGTTCAGCCTGGAAAGCAGAAGGTTGCCTTTATACCTTGAGAAGGCTGACCTAGAGCAGAGGCTAGACAGAATTAAAGAATAAAGTAGGTATTTATTAAAAGGCCTTAATGGATACACCTTGGGCAGTGCAAGAGCCCAGCCGGGGCTACACCCAAGATGAACCCAAAATGGTCACAGAAATGGATGACCAGTCATGAGGTCTCTCACTTTTATAAGTTCTGGTCCATTTGCATATTGGGGTTAATTGTCCAATTACAGCTTCAGATTATGAAGTCCCATCCTTCTTGTTTTCTGTCTTCCGAAAACCATTGTTTATGCTCTTTGGCATGAAACTTGTAATGGTTGTCCTTGGTCCCAAGTAGAAAAGGAATTATTTTGTCTCCCAACTCTGTGAAGATACCTTACCAACACTTAATATGATGCACACCTTGGCAGCACAGAATCTGAAAAATATAAAAGCTAAAACTTAAGGCATCACCTGGACACCTCAGAACATCTTCCAGTATCTGAAGGAGCCTACAAGGAAGACAGAGAGGAACTCTGCATCAGGAAATTTAGTGACAGGACAAGGGTTCAGACTGAAAGAAGGGAAATTTAGGTTAGATATCAAGAAGAAGTTCCCCCCGTGAGACTGGCAAGACCCTGGCACAGGTTGCCCAGAGAAGCTGTGGCTGCCTCTGTAAGAGTTGTAATGAGGGATGCGGGACTCCAGGCGACTCTCCAAAATGCAGTTTATTACATCCAATACATTACAGCAGTCCAGGGTCAGGGGTGACAGAGCCTGTGCCTACAGCTGTCAGCTCCAGCTGCAGGCAGGCCTGGACACCCTTTGGTTTTGGTTACAATGCATTAGATACTTTTCTTTGCTGAGCATCTTAATACAGAAGAACCAATCTACACCTTAACTTTTACCTATAGCCTATCATAACTACTGTAATTACCATATTCATGTTACTATTCTCCAGTCACTAAAAGTTAGTACATTACAGTTTAAGCTAGAAGTTGTGTTTCAGTTTTCTTGCAGTGGAAAATTCTGAGACCTTTTTTCTACTTGCAACATTGGCATGCTTGTTTGCCTGTGGAATCTTTCTGCTTGGGAAAAACATCTTCTTGTTTGAGGTGGGTTTATCCTTTGCTTTAAGCCATAAAAACCCCTTCTAATGAATATACCCTTTGCCTCCTTGGTTATCCAGCAAAACTGGCTCAGCAATTCTCTTCTTCTATATCAAAACTTGCTTCCATCTCTATTTCATTCTCAGGTTCTACATTCAAAAGTCTTTTTTGCCGAGCATACACATCTGTGAGACTTTCTTGACTTTCTTTTCAAACTTTCATTCTTCCCAACATGCTTCATTCCTGGAAGTCTTAAAGGGCAAGTTGGATGGGGCTTGGAGCAACCTGGTCTAGTGAAATATGTCCTTCCCCATGGCAGGGCAATGGAACTGAAGGATCTATTAAGGTCCCTTCCAACCCAAATAATTCTATTATTTGCTTTAAGTGATACCCAAATTGGCAATCAGTTGAATATTAACAGCCTCAGAAGAAGGTCTGAAATATTCGTGACTACAGCACAGTGACAAGGGGATCTGCCAGATATTGCACAAGATGTGTCTCACCTGGCAATATCCAAACACAAGTTCCTGACAGTGGTTAGGAATTTATAATGTATTAAATCTTCCAAGGATTTTTGAAGAGAGTTGTTGTTTCTATCAACTAGGATTCTGGCATAATCTCTGAAATCCAGTGTGATCCTTCCACAAGCTATGGATATCAATCTTTCTCTCTATTGCCCACATAAAATAGAGAGACCTTTAAAACCAGTGTTGCTTCCCATCTGTGAATAAAGGGAGAACTGGACCCATTTTTTTCTCTAACTTTACTATACATAAATCAAGGCACAGACATGCTAACTGCATCACACAATAACTTCAAAGTGCTTGAGAGACAACAGAAGTTGTCGTTCAGCTCTCATAATCAGCTTTATTTTATGCCAGCCAGACAACACACATTTCATGCGAACTATACATTTGCTCCAGCTGATGTTTAGTCGAAGGTTCCTGACTTCATGTCAATTCTTCCTTCACTAAGGTACTTGGTTCTTGCTCTGTAGCACCAGTGTTTTTTTCAGGGCTCCTGGAAGCAGAAGAAAGAGCATCATTGCAAAGCTATCAGAGCAATCAGCTGACCCATGAAAACAAAATGCCACCACTGAGGTGGAATTTGCCCTGTGACCGATAGCTCTGCAGTGTTCCCCAAGCAACCACACATTTGGTATGTCCTCAGGCTGGCTGGTAAGGGGTCCTGCTCCCTGCAAGGAACTGGTCCAAAACTCATGGATGTCCACAAAACATGTGAGGCCTTGGGCTGGACTTTTTGACCAGCTCTTGGTTTAACTGTGACCAGGATCATGTCCACCATCACTACAAAAAATACTTGCCAATTGATCATAACATGCATCGAACAAACACCTTGCTGTAAAATTGTCTCTCAAAGAAGCAGTTTGTTTCCCTCTAGATGGGTGGTAAAAGCCCTCACAGTGGAGCCGAGCTCTTGTGCCACTCAGGAAGCACCTGGAACCTGTTAAAAACAACCAAAGGAAAGTAAGCCCAGCTAACATATACTAGCCCCAATTTGAGAGCACCCCTTTTCTCTATGATACCCCCAGGAGACACCAGTAGGTGCTGGTGGCACCAAGGTACTGGATGACTGGCAGGGTCAGCTTTGTACCTGGATAGTCGTGGGTGGCAGCACAAAAGAACAAAGGTACTCTGGAGTTAGGGTAGATGCTGCCAGTAGAAGCTCTGGACACGTGTTGGAAGGAAGGCTGGGTCTTGAGAAAGCACAGAGGGAGGGATGGGGAAGGAAAGACCTGTAGGGAACAAGGGAATCAGTCTTCACTAGGAAACAGGAGGGAGGATCTCTAGGGATGAGGAGAGATGGATGGATGGGAACAGGTCTGTGAGGATGCAGAAAGGCAGAAGGCAGTTGATGATGCATGAGAAACCTGCTAAGATTTAAAATGGGCAGCTTTACATGGTGGTTGCATCAAGGAACTGTGGAGATCCCCATTTGTTCCCCAGTTCTGAATAATTTTTGAGCAGGTTAGAGGAGGGAAGGAGGGGCTGACACCATGAGTGGCTGGTTACCATTTTCTTGGTCTATGAAATCAACCCAACCCTGACATGAGAAAACCCATTTCTGTGTGAGAGGCTCATGCAGCAGAACCATGTGAGGAGCCCTGGCAGGACACCTCTCTCTCAAATACTCACCCTCACCTTGCCCTTTTTGCTTACTATGAAGAGACATTTGCTGCCAGAAGCTGTTGGCAGAGGCTGGTAGGAAATCTGCTGAGTTCTTTCAGCGCAGTAGGTCCTATGGGAATGAGGGGAGCCCAGCACCATAAATCAAAGGAAAATGCAGAGCAGCTTCCCTTTGGAAAGATGCCCCACTTGTCAGGGTAGGCCAGGTCCATACTGCTGATGCACAGGCATCTGCTAGGACAGGACCCATTGCCTGGTCTCTGGAGAAGGCTGGAGAAGCCTGCACATCCTTGCCAGTGGAAATGGTGCCCAACAGCACCTGCAGTTGTAATTTGAAGGCCATCAGTAACTACTGCAGGTACCAAGCACATCTTCACACCTCATTTAGTGAGGGAGGATGCAGGAACCATGGGGCATGATCTCAGGTTGTCCTGTCCCAGTGTGTACATGATGATCCAGGTTCAATCCAGTCCAGGTAGATCAACACCAGAGCCATCCCACCGCTTCCTTGGTATCCAACCCTGCTCTCGCTGCTACCCTGCATTTCAGAGGAGAACTTTGAAAGTAAAAAATCATCTCTCCCTGAAGCAACATGAACTGTTTTCAATCCACCAACATTTTCCTGAGCCCTTGCTCAGGGCCACCAGGGAAGTTCTTCCATCTCAGCATCACTAGGGCAGTCCCTTCCTGTTGAGATAGTCAGAAAGCTGCTGCCTGCAGTGTGTGTTTTTCCTTTTAATCTACTGGCTCTTTTTCCATGACTGTGTGCATCCTTCAGCCATGGATTTCAGGCCTGAGGAGGAAAAAGAGACTATGTCCCATCTGGCTTCCCCTTTGTTTGCATGAATATAGAAAATTGTGTGATTGCTCATCCAAACCTGTTTTAAACTGGAGGGAGTGTGAATGGTAGGTAATTATGTTATTTTCCCTCAGAGTTGCTATTCAGAGACAACAGAGCAGGCACAGCAGAGACCAACCATGGCTGTTCCCTGCAGGGCTGCACAGCAAGGTCTAGCTCTAGGTACCAGCCTTGGGAACAATGACCTGGCAGTGTGCAAATAGGAGGGTTGAAAGGAAAGCCTCATCCTGAAACATAACAATCCCCAACATACATGCAATAACATTTATACATGATCTTTGTTTAAGCCAAGCAAGGAAAGAGTTTGAAGATCTTTGCCCTCGTGAGGGCTGCTGATGGCAAATTGTTGTGTGAGAAGGTGAGAAATGTAGAAGAGATGAATTGGAGATGACAGATTTCTCCTCTTGTTATGTCTGAGAGAGGTGCAGAAAGACTATGAAATTCAGCAGGGATTTGTTTCCCAGAGTCAGCACAAGGTGTCTGGAAATAACTAGGGGTGTTCATGGGCCACCATGAGCACGCATAGCACCATCTCCTCTTTATTGCTCCTGGTATAACCACATGGAGCTGGGATTTTGTGACTTGGGCTCTAAACTTGCCTCTGACAGCTCCAGCAATATTATCCTGTTCCTCAGAGATGTGGATGACCTGCTTACATCTCATCCCTCTTCCTCTATGAATTCACATCTTGATGTTTTGGTGGCCTCATATCAAAATGAGCTGATAACTTGTATTGTCTTCTGCAAAATTACTTTAATTTAAAGCAGTTTAGCTATTTGGGAGCTGTTATGAGTCAGTATAGGCACACAGAAAATTAAGAGTTGCCTTTAAGAGACCTAGAAGCAGCAGGAATCCTCTACCTGAATCAGTGGCTCAGAAACAGCAAACAGCCTCAGGCACAGAACTTGGGTGCTGAAGGAATGTTTTAAAGAAAAAAAACATGAGAAGTCTGTCCTTTCTTTCCCAGAGAATTCAGGTGAGGAGACAGCTCTTGTCTGTGGAGGAACCACCTTTTGATTGGTGCCCTTATCCATGAGGGCATTGGCAGGTTCATGTTCCTCAAAAGATAGAAACTCATTGATTTCTGGGAAAATGCAATTCCCAGTTAGATTATGAGCAGTCACTTCTGTCTTCTGAATGCTGTGTTGCCCTTTGTGCACTGAAGCTTGTTGTCTTCACAAAACAGCAACAAAAATGCAAACTTTTTTGTACTGAGAAATGGCCTTAACATGGTACTTTATAATTGGTCTCAGTTGCATTCTTTGGAAAAGGCACATCAAGCAATAGATATGACACCGTGAATTGTATCAGGGAAGTGCAGAATTTTAGCCTTGTTCTATACCTCAGCAGACAGAGGGGTTGCTGTCCTTGCAAAGGTGTGAGACCTGTAAACGTGCACCTGTTTCAGGCCAGCAAGGTCTGAAGAAGAAAGTGCCTGGCCTTGTGAAATCTGGCCTGATGTAGGTGTGGGATGAGCAACAAGGAACTCAGCCCTTCAGAGTTCAAACCACAGCAGCAGACAGGCAAGCTCTCACAGAGTCTGCTAGCAGAAATGTAGATGTTAGAAGACTTCTGCATACCTTCAAGTGAGATGAGCACCTGAGCAGCATGGATGAATCATGTCCTAAATACTAGTCGGACCCTAAAACTGCAGCTGAGATTTTTTTCAGTGCTTTTTTACTGGTGGAATCTACAGCTTGGAGGAGGAGGCAGCAGCACTGTGGAAGCAAGGCAGGTGGAAGTAAGTCATGCTGGCACATAGGAAAGGACACAGGATATCACCTACATCAAGGGATTGATCCTTTTTCCCAATGCTTCTTTCCAGCACCTACACCAAAATTTCTTCAGGCTGGAGATGTCAGGCATAACCCAGCTGCAAGTCTTGCTTGTCCTAGATGGCATTTCCAGGC
Organism: Molothrus ater; assembly: GCF_012460135.2. Classification (NCBI taxonomy): domain Eukaryota; kingdom Metazoa; phylum Chordata; class Aves; order Passeriformes; family Icteridae; genus Molothrus; species Molothrus ater. The sequence goes on along the minus strand of NC_050479.2, from coordinate 101,644,465 downwards.
TTCTCACTGAGGATTTGAGGTCCTCACACATTTCATCTCTTCTGTCTGTTCTTGCAGGCAGGACAGGACAGGAACAGGCACTGAAAGAAGCCCAGGGGCCTGAGCACTGCTTGATCCCTCTCCCATCCATGTCCACCAAACTGCTTCAGTTTTGCCTCTCTTTAGGTCCTCAGACCTAACTCCTGCAGATGGCCCATGAAACCAGACTGGTGACCATGCTCTGAGCTCACTCAGCATGACCAGGAGGTTCCTTTGCTTTCTGGCAGGCTGCTGTCACACCGCAGGCAGTGAGGGTCACTGTAAGGGTAGAGGAACCAGGCTGCTCCTGCAACTTTCCATGTTTATAAGGAGCACCTGGGAAGAATCACCATCTCCATGTACACTAACAACTCCAGTCAGCACCAACCAAACTAGCACTTTGAGGCAATAAATTAGGACAAGGAGGCAGCAAGGAGCCATCTGAGACTGAGTGACAACTGGGTCCTTGATGTACTCAGAGGTAGAAGGACAGGTTGAGTCCTCGCTTGGGATGAAGGAAGCTGATGTCCAGGGCACCTTCTCAGCCACAAGAAGCCTCCTGGGCATCCATCTCTGAAACATGCTAAGCCAGCTTTTGCTGATTCCCCTGAGAGATATGAGATATCTGCTTGGATTTCCACTGACACATCTCTGGCCACTGCTTCCTGTCACAGGGGAATGTTGTTCCTTTACCATCAGCTGCTTCTGCTCGGGGCTACAAGATTTCTCCTTCATTCTCCTTGGCTGCTGCCTTTGTTGAGCCACCTGGCAGCACAGGACATCTCTGCAGGAAGCTGGAGAAAGGCCAAGCTCTTTATCAGATGCACCAGAATGGCAAGGGCCAGAAGATCCTGCAGCTCTGAACGTGCCAGGCTCCTACACTGACAACAAAGCTTGTCCCTGTGGCTGTAAAAGAAAAGAAACAAAAGTACCAGAGGACAAAAGCATGAGCAGGGTCATCCTAAAAGCAGACAGATCTGCAGAAGCAAGACTGACTGCTTGACTGGCCACCAGAACAGACACACAAGGCACTTGCAGACACATCTAGTGAAGTCACACCAAGAAAGGAGAGAGAGAGAAGGGGCCGTTGGTAGGTGAGTTATCATTTATTCAAGCAGTGAGTGATATCACACAGTACAGACAAAGAAAAAGGCTTACAGTCCAAGAGAGACAGGACATGAGACAGTATCTGAGGGAGGATGGGAAGGAGAAGGTCCTTGGTGGAGCTGGGGTGATGTGGAGAGGAAAGCTGTTGGAGGGGGAGAGGTGGGAGAAAGCAAAGGATTGGAGAAGCAGCTGTGGGACAGACACAGAAAAGCTGGCAGAGAGGATGGAGGGAAAATTCTTCTGAAGGCAAGAAGGAATGGTGGTGTGGTGGGCAAATGGGGTCAAGATGGGGAGGTGAGGGCATTGCAGACTGCAAGGGAAGGAGCCAACGGGGAGAGATCTCTGATCAGCAATGAACCTTGGGAAGAGGCAGGAGAGCAGGGGCAAGGGGGGCAAAGACATTCACTGTCCTGCAGCTCCAAAGCACTATCTGTTTCATTAAATTCAGGGTACACTGAGGAGTTGTGCTGATAAATCACAGGATCACAGAATTATTTGGGTGGGAAGGATCTTGAAGGTCCTCCTTGTTGTTCCAACCCCCCTGCCATGGACAGGGACACCTTCCACTAGACCAGGTTTCTCCAGCTCCAGTACAACACTTGCCTTGAACACTCCAGGGATAGGGCAGCCACAGCTTCTCTGGGCAAATCTCTTGGGTCCAAACAAGGTGGCCACAGCTGAACTTGTCCTCAGTCGGGTACTAAATCCTGAGCCAGGCCAAGGAGCAGGTCAGCCCAATGGCCAGGGACTGGATTTCCCTGTCTTGACCATCTGGTACTGGAACCATCAAGTGCTTATAGGTGTTGTTAACTGATGAGAACAGGCCCATCTGCCACCCATCATGTGGTGAGATTCCCCCCACCATGTGCCATGCAGGGTGCTCCTCACTCTTTGCTGTGACCCAGTTCTCCAGACCTCTTTCAGAGCTAGAGAGGACACACCGGTTTCTCCAGCCCTGTTTGGGGACGTGGGGTTGTTGCATGCCACAGGCTAGGCTGGGGTGGGCAGAGTACAACAAGGAAGGTTCAGAAATGCTTTCCCCTTCCCATCTCTCACATTGAAACACATTGAAAGCAGTCAGGGCTCTCACAAATCACTAAGATCTGCCACTACCATCCATCATTTTTCTGGTGTCTGGTCCTTGTCGTTGGCTTCCATGGAGCAGACTTCCTTCCCCTGAAGGGCAAGCTGGCATTTTAGAAAGCATAAAGATGCCTTCGATCCACTAGTAGGATTTTGTTTTATTCTTGCCTCACATGTCCTCCACCATGACAGTCAGGATTAGGGAGTTGTTCCCAAGGCACCCTGCAACAGAAATTAAGAGTCTTTACAAGCAATTCAGAGTTCGTGACAGACCACCAGTCCTGAAGTACTCAGAGCTGTGTTACCCCTTATCACACACCCCTGAGCTTAGAAGTAAACCCAGTGGCATTAGTGGAATTGCTCCCGACCCAGAAAGCTCAGGTGAATAAGAGAAAATGGAAGTGAGGTGCCAATTCCCCGACTGAATCAAACTTACCATGACACTGTTGGAACAAGGCAGAGCAGAAGCCCATGTCTGAACACCACAATATTTTCCAAATGTGGAAAAGGTACTGTTCTTGGAGCTGAGCACATCCATATCATCACATTTGTACTAGGGAATTTCTCCTTCCTCTGTGGCTCCTCTTCTTGATCTGATGTCACTGTTGGTTGTTATTCCTTGGATGTTGAGAGGTACAAGCTATGTCAGAAGCATCTTCTTCAAAAGTCTCTTTCTCTCCTGCACTGGCACATCTCTAAATAAACCCTAAATCAAAAGAATATGATGACACACGAGGCTGCATTTGTATAACAGCTGATATGTCAGCTGGTGAAACATCCTTTTACCAGTCAGGGATGTAAAAACGATTATGGAGCTTTTCAAAGGGAGCTCAGTTCTGTGCCTAAGTTGGAGTGGAAGGATGGAGAGTGTCAAGGAAAAACTTCTTCATACACCCATGCACAAGGATCCCAGATGAGTGGACAGCATGTAGTTAAAAGCAGCTCAGTAAAATTGGAAGGGAGGCAACTCCTCATGAGACTGCTCATGGCAGTCAAAGCAACACCTCTGCAAAGCTTCTGATCACTCTCAGATCACAGAATTATTTAGGTGGGAAAAGACCTCTAAAACACTCTGTTATTAAGTATTTGAGCGGGAGACTCGACTTTCAAAATTCAGTTTATTTTTCACTTCACCCAGGCACTAACAGTGACAAATAAATGTCCAGCCAGTGCCTCAACATCTCCACACTGAATGCTCTTGTAAGGCAAAGCACTTCATTTTCAGTGAAGCCCTCCAGCACAGCCCTTTGAAGGAGGAGGGCAGTGCCAGTCACTAGTGACTTGGTGAAGATTAAGGAGTCAGTCAGTACCAGTGGGTTCAGACAGTGATGGTTAAAGACCAGGGATGGCTCCTACTGTTCCCCTGAAATGCATCCTGCACCCCTTTCTGCATTTGGGCTTTGCAAGGCTGATTTCAGAGATCAACAGGGCAGCGAAGGTGTTTTCCAGCATTCACTTTGGGCAGCTGCAGGGAGGAGATGGATTACCTATGAAGACTGCAGCATGGAAAAGACCCTGTGCCTTTGTGTCATGGGATTGTGTTGCCCATCGTGGATTGTCACAGATAAGCCCCAGTAATAACCAATCCTTTAGAAATGAGCATTTTCTCCACTACAGCTGTACAGAGTGAAATGGTAAATCCTGCAACCTACATCCCAGCTGAAACACTCCAAAAATCCTATAGATAGGTGTGATTCATGAATGGATGGAACTGGTGGGGAAGGGAGAAGGGAAGGCAGAGTGATACAGAGGATATCAGAAAGCAGCACTGTTACCAGCATGTGGTCACAAATGGAATAAATTCAGAAAGTGATTTGTAAACAAGGCAGGGAAGCAAAATAGCATCCTTAGCAACAGGAAGGTAGAAAAGGTTTGGTGGCCCATGGATGTCAAGAGAGAAGAGGTGGAGGTGGAGGAGAGGTTTCAAAATCATAGAATCATGGAATAGTTTGGATTGGAAGGGACCTTAAAGACCATCTAGTTCCAAACCCCCTTGCATGGGAAGAGACACCTTCCAGTAGACCAAGTTTTCCAAGTTTGGTTTAGGGAGAAAATAAAAGCTGTAGGCAGTTGAAAAAAGTGTGATTAACATTGGTAAATACACATCATCCACCCTCCCTCCAGCTCTCAATGGGATTTGGTCTCTGCTCCCTGAGCCAGGACAAGGTGGACATGAGCAAGGCACTGGACGGACTCTCCACTGAAGATATTTTTTATAGAAAATAAAAGAAAACTTGGGCCATCCACATGACTTCGCTGTCCATCTTTGCATTTGCAAACACTTCCAGCTCATGCCAGACTGGTCTGAGATTAGCAGGCACCTAAAGGGAGTCAGACTGTGCCAGCCCAGCTGTCCCCACAGCAGGCATGGAAGTGGCAACTCTAAGCAACACAACCTCATTTTGGTTGGACAGACATTTCTTTCACTTAACTGTGCTTCTGATTGAGAAAACAAGATCAAGGAGGAGGTATTTGTCTTCAGCATTTATTTATCATTGGAAAAAGAACCCTTTGAGCAAGCAAAGATCACAAGCACATCACAATCAATTGGCGGTACATTAATGTGTGTGTGTGTGTGTGTGTGTGTGTGTGTGTGTGTGTGAGACTCTCATCAGAATATCAACAATGAAAAAGCACCACAAGGAGGTGTGCTTAACATGTTTACAAGAGACAATTTGTGATACGCAACCAAACCCAGGCCACAAAATATTAATTAGACACTTCCTATCTGCCCCCCAAGAGGCAAGAGTTTGTGGAATGCATGGGCACCAGGTTTTGGCACCGGCTGTGCTGCAAATGAAGAAGCAAGTGATCAGTGTGCAAAGCAGTCAGAAAACAGGAGCTCAGTCAGCAATTAGCACCATTTTGCAGAAAGGAGTAACAATACAATACAGTGAAAATGTGAAAGCAAGCAATAGCACAGGAACTCTCACAGGGTAAAAAGCAAAACATTTCTTTTTTTCCTTTTTACAAGAAAAGTAAAACATATTACAAATCAGCAGTGGAACAGAATCAGCATTGTGGTAGCTGGAAACACAGAAGAGCAGAGCACTGTTTCCCGGTGGGATTGACAAGTTCAGAGCCCAAAGTGAATTTGAAATGGCAGAGATTTGGTCTCCTTTCTGATAAACCTGAGTGGGTTGGATGGGCATAGAGTCTGTGGAAGGTACAGCAATGCAGGATTTCACCCTGAGGCTTGCTGTAGTTCCTGGTATGGTATTCAGTGCAGTGCCCGCCCATGTGCTTGGATGTGTGTGTGCTTGGATGCGTGCTGCAGATGTGGTGCACATGGAACAAAAGCCAGGATTTCTATTCCTGTTTTGTTGATGTGAGAGGAAGGTATCCAGGCCTTACCAGTCTCCCAGGCTCTTCTGCAAAGAAAACCTTTCAAGGACCATTCATCCCACCCAAAGACAGGTGTCAAAAGCAGGCAGGTCAATGGTCCTTGGAAAGTTCCTTCACTATTAGAGGGAATTAAAACCACTGGCTAGCACTTCATACCTAGCTTTGTAGTGAGCTCATGGAATAGCTTGGGTTGGAAGGGACCTTCTAGTTCCAAGCCCTCTGCCACCAAAAGACCTCATGTGTTATGGAAACAGAAAGCTACATTTTGACCACTCACTGTGTATGTTTCAAACACTGTGATAGATGCTCTTCATTAAGAGGAAACCATCCCGAGTTGGATAATCAGCAGTTCATCCAGAGCCATGGAGATGCTTGGATTGGGTGGTCTGAGCATCTTAGTGATGTTCCTAGGTAAAATTTAGTTCACCTTGAAGTCAAGGACTAAATTCTCATTGAATTTCAGGTGAAACAGTGGCAAGTGTGGTGGATCTTTAAATGTGAAACTTAGGGCTGAAAAATAATAGGAAGAACTGTTTTGCATGGTCTGTCCTTATGTAAGATTGGTGTGTTGAGCCATTTGAACTGTCTAGTGCCTTCCTGATGTGTTCTGCCTGCTGTGACATATCGTCTTCACAGCTTATGCTACATCCTGTAGGAAAGGACATTACTGAGGAGTGTGAAGATACATGAAGCATCTTAAAAGCCAAGGAATCACACCAAGTCTTGGGAGCTGCTCTTCTCTGGCCAGTTGTCCCTTATGTGACAGGTTGGAAGAGCTGTGAGCAGCATGGCAGCATGCCTCCCCGTGAGCTCAACACAAGCCTTGTGCCAAGCTGCTCTGGACACGGAGCTGAGCAGTGCTGCAGGGGCTTCTGAGCACTCAGAAAAGCAATGATCAATATGGACAGGTCAGCATCTCCATGAGGCATGCACATTAAAAAAAAAAAAAAAAAAAAGAAAAAAAAAGGCAAAAAAAAGCACTACATTCACAAAGATTTCCACAGTTTTACTTCCTGGAGGATTTTCCCTGGTTTCCTCCTAAACAGCAGAGGTTTTAAATATATATATATATTTCTATATATGAATATATATTTTCCACATACACAACCTGACTAGCTCATAGCACACAGTTCTAACACAGCTAAGCTGGGGATTACACCACTGAATTCAGAACACTACATTTACTGATACTCAAAGGTTTAGGCTGTTAGCGCAAGGCAAACAGGACACATCACATGATACACTGAACTTGGCATTTATTCATTACTAAGGCCAGCAAATGTCACTATCTGTATATCACAGAGCTTTCCTCCTCATTGGAAAATTTCACTCAACCTTGTAGCCCACCACTCATTTATGTTTCCAAAAGACTAATTCTAATGGGATGAAATCCCAAAAAAGGGACTCCTCACCCTCCCAACCCATCCATTTTTCTGCTAGATAGCTTCACATCTCTAAAATACCCCTAGCAATAAGACTTTCCTTATTCCACCACATCTACAGCAACACACCACCTCCCCACTCTACCTCCCATCTCTGTCTTCATGCTTCCCAATTGTCCACTGGAAATTTCAAGCTGGACTTCACATTAGGAGAGAAAATTTGGAGCTGCAAAAATAAGGAACAAGAACCCTACATCTTAACTTGCAGCCACTCTGCTATGGGAGAGTCCAACAGCTCAGTTTGGTGGGACAAAAATTAATCCCTATGCATTTACGACCCAATCCAGAAGTTAGGCACATAAATTGGATTGGGACCACAACTCTCCCACTGATCCAGTGACCCAGATTCTCTGGCATGCAATGCCATCTGTTGGGCCAGTTCATACTTGCTGACAAATGGTCCTGCTGTGTTTAGGGCTTCCAAACTGGTCCTGGGGATTTCTTAGTGTAAGAGCACGGTAAATATGACTGAAACCCTGAGATCTTGTCTGGAGGGAGTCTAGGGATCCCAGAAACTTTTTTATGGCCCTCTTGAGTTGCCCACGAGCCAACATGAACATAAACAGCTGGAAGAATAGACACAACGGGGGCTGACAGCTCTAGCCAATCCTGGTGACACATTTCTTTCTACTCCTTGGAAGGTCATGCCTGCAAACTAAACCACTTTTTGAAACCTAGCTCTGCCTATTGGCATCCCAGAAGTGAAGAAAGCAGATCAAGATTCAAAGCAAAACAGGAATAATTAATAAGATCCATAACTTAGGGGAAACAATAGGGAAGAACAACCTGCTGATAACCTAGTCTAACCTGCCATGTGACTGGAAAGTCTTCACTGCTCACTGCACCTTCCCTCACCATTTTTTTTTTTTAATCAAGGACTTCAAGTGGTATTGATGAGTGAAGTTGCCTTGATGCAGCTAGATGTACTCCCAACTACCCTTGGGGAGGATTTGGCCCTTTACTTCCATGGGATCTCCTTTCCTGTTGCTTCTTGGAGCAGAATTCCCATGAGTGTCAAAGGGGAAATCATTCTTGGCCACACCATTGATTTTGGTGTATTTACAGCACATCCATGGCACCATGAATTAATCTGATCCTCTCTGCCTCCAAACCCCTTTACCTGTTGACACCAGTGGGAGATGACACAATGGCCAACCCAAAAGGGCCTCATGGGATGAGAGCACAGCCCCTCCTTGGCTCAATGGGCACTTCCATGCTGTCAAAGCACTGAAGAACCAAGCCCAAGGAAGGGGCAAGCTGTTGGATGTAATCACTGTTGATCCATCACCTTCTTCTCTTAGGACCCTGCTTATACATCCCTCACTCTGTGCAGAGCCGTGCAGGCAAAGCAGAACAACCTGACCTCAGAAACAAGGATTTCCTAATCCTCCTTGGAAATAAAACAGAAAAGCTTCTAATACAATCAGAACAAAAAGCAGATTAGAAGCCTCTAATTAATTTTGTGGCCTTTATTTAATCAAAGGGAAAAAAATAAAAAAGGAAGGAAGAAAGAAAGAAAGAAAAGGAAAAAAAATGAGAAAGAAAGTGCAGTGACATTTACTCTTTTGCCTCAGCCAGTTTATTGTTCATCTCTTTACTTTTCTCCTTGTCTTCTGGCTTTGCAGTGTTGGAGGTCTCGGCGCTCTTTTTCTTGGCAGCCCGGCCAGATGCAATCTGCTTGTCTTTGGCCTTTTTCAAGGGTTTATGGCTTGTTGTGGTCTTTTTTGGTTTGGAAGGCTTTGTGCTAGGCTTTTCCACCTGCATGGAGAGCGACAGGCAAAACAACGACATAGAGATGGAGAAAGAGAGAGAGAGAGAAAGAGAGAAGGAGAGACACAAGGACAAGTGGAAAATAGGATTCAGATCTGAAACAGCACAAATGTTACTTATCTGCTCATCTCTGCCCTGCCACAAAGGCAGGCGACCAGCTGAGCTTATGCTGAGTGGCAAATGGCCAGCTCCTTTCAGGATGCCCTGAAGTCAGTGCCCCTGGAGCCAGCAGAGCCCATTGTATCCAGATCAGGATAGAGCAGGGTGAATAGGAGAGGGAATATTATCAGTAATTTTATCAATTTCTGCATCTTTCTCTGACTTCAGGAGGGGTTTTGCAAACCCACAGAGGATTGTCTCTCTGGAAGCAGAGAATTGATGCTCAGGGCAAAGAGGCTGCTATAAGTCTCCATCTTTCTTGCAGGAGAGGACTCCTCTGTTTGTTCCTCCCAAAATAGAGGAAAATTACCTTGGGATACCTGAGGTGCAGAACGCTAATTGGCACATGAGAAAATTCCACAAGATCTTGTTTCTACACCCCCAAAATAGGAAGGACAATTACAAAAATTAAGGGAGAACAGAAGCCTTCATCTCCTACATGCTCACCCTACAATCCCTCTCAGTCCTCACAGATCTAAGCACTCATCAACTTAGGGAACAACTTATGGTCCTCTGTTTAAAACTTCACAGACTGACTCCTTTAATATGCAGATCCTCTGCTGGTCCTAGAAAACAAGGCTGGAAAACATTCCAGCTCAGGCCCTTCTTAACACATGTTCTCGATCTGATCCAAGCCAGAAGTGCATACTGTCAAAATCTGTGTAATGCTCCGAATTAACAACAGATGTCTGACTCCCAGCATAAAATGCAATGTGGGGCTCCTAAAGTTTTGGAGGGAGGAAGAAAAAGCTGCCTGGATAATCACATAGGAAATGACAACAGAAAACCCCTTTTCATCTCAGCCCTACCCTCACTTGATGTAGGGCACTGTTGTCTCCAAAGTGCCTCAAGCTGTCCCAGAGCCCATAGAATTGTAGAATATTTTCGGTTGGAAGAGTCCTTAAAGAGCATCTCATTCCCTACCCCCTGCATAGGCTGGGACATCTTCTACTACACCTGGTTGCTCCAAGCCCCTTCAAACCTGGCACTGGACACTTCCAGGCATGGGGCAGCCATGGGGCCTTACCACCCTCACAGCCAAGAATTTCTTTCTGATATCCCTTCTAGCCCTGCCCTCTGGCAGTGTGAAGCCACTCTCCATTGCTCTGTCCCTCCAGGCCCTCGTCCAAAGTCCCTCTCCAGCTCTCCTGGAGTCCTGTTAAGCACTGACAGGGGCTCTGAAGTCCCACCAGAGCCTTCTCTTCTGCAGGCTAAACATCCTCAGCTCTCCCAGCCTGTCGCCATAACAGAGGTGCTCCATTCTTGGAGCATCTCCATGGCCTCTTCTGGACTCAGTCCAACAGATCCATGTCCTTCCCATGCTGAGGACCCCAGAGTTGGAGGCAGCAGTGCAGGTGGGGGTTTCACAGAGCAGAGGGGCAGAATGGAACAGTGGGGCAGAATCCTCTCCCTGACCTCCCTGTCCATGCTGTGGGATCAGCCCAGGACCCTGTTGGCTTTCTGGGCTGGCAGCACACATGGCTGGGACGTGTTCAGCTTTTTATTCACCACCATCTCCAAGGTGGATCCCAAGGTGCACCTGCTGGCTGGAATGAGGATACCACATAAGGGGAGTGACAGCAAGCAGTGTCCAGCCCAGCCTGGCTGCATTGGACATGTCCCACCAGAAGCAGCGATGGCCCTGAGTCCCTTCTGCCCTGTTTCTCACCTTTGGAGGTTCTTTGTAGGGTTCACAGTAGAGAGTGCGTATCCTTCTGCGTTCCAGGTATTTGTTATCAGCTGGAGAAGGCTTACTGGTTTCCCCCTTGAACTGAGCACTGTAACTGGTTTCATGGGTCATTTTCTCCTCTGGTGGCTTGTACTGGGGCTTTGCTTTTATCGCTTTCACGGGCTTGACATCTATCCAGGGTCTGAACTCATTTCTAGAGATCAAAAAGGAAAAGGGTTCAGGAATTAAAACAACAGGAGAGCAATGGTAACACGGGAATGGAGTCCTGCATTGATCAACCAAGTCTATTAAAATCAGTTAGTCCTGGACACCCCTTAGCCATGCCTGTAAGAAGAGATTGGTATGATTCCACATACATTGAACCTATTAGACAGAAAAGTTTTGTTAATTCCATACTAACAGATAAATAATTGGCACTAACAGATAATTAATTAACACAATACCAAGTAAGATGTAAACTCAAGCAGAGCAGGGAATGCAATTTATCAGCTATATGTTGAGCTGTGGCTTTCCTTTATTAACTGATAGTGGATTCCTGAATTGCAGGGAAAAAATAACACTGTCTTTCATTTATTTTGGACAGAGGTTAAATGTCTAGTAGAAAAAAGCCCCGAACACAATTAAAAGTGTGGATCAGTGTGTTCTGGACACATTCTGCTTCCCATCCACAGCCTCCTTCTCTTCCATCTTGTAGTTCTTCCCAATACAACACCAAGAGCCTTCCAGGTTTGAAGCAAAACATTTCAATTTCTCTCTAAAACTCACCATTCACCTGAGAATGGGGAAGGAGAAACCCTAAAGCAATTGCCACCTTGGCGGACTGTGCTCAGGCATAGACCAAGACAGTGTTTAGATCCTTAAAACTCCAGTGCAAGCCAGGATCTATCCTACCTGTGCTGATCCAAGCCCTCTGCAAAGGGGTAAACTTTCCTTGAAAATCACAGAGCTGCAGAATGGTTTGAATTGGCCAGGACCTCAAAGTTCATCTCATTCCAACCCCTTTCCATGGGCAGAGACACCTTCCACTAGACCAGGCTGCTCCAAGCTCTTGTCTTAATTTCAGGACTTCCAAGGCATTAACCCTTTTAAGTTACAGATCCTGCCCCTCCTGCCTGTTTCACTTAACCACTTCTGGGTTGTACTACTCATTTTCAGCCTGTACTACTAGGTATGCTGGTTTAAAAGACAGGTGTGAAAAATGCGTATTATATGATTTGCTTTTCACGAATATTAAAATGAATATTATATGTGTTATCTTAGAAAGTTATGCTGTATTCATTTTTTAAAGTAGTGTGTTAAATATAGTTTTAGGTTATAACATAATGTTAAAATAGAAACGATATATGTGAGATATTTTTTTAAGAAAGGAATGAGGTACTCACACCAGATAGCAGCCACAGGACACCTAAATCTTTCAGAGAAAGAGAATTTATTGTTCCATTATCAGAAGAAATGAACTTCTTCCCACCTCCCACTCAGCCCTGAAGACACCATCAGGATTAAGAGGAAGAAGCTGACCCTGACCAGACAGAATCCTTTGTTTGAATGGAATTTGTGCATCATGTATGAGCTGTATGAATATGCAACAGGCTATTGCTTTTAAGGGTTAATCCTCTGTCAACGGGTGTCCTTTTTTCGGGCTTATTTTGCTCAGAAAAAGGTACTCGGACTGTTCATAACTCTTTGTTTTTATTGTCTCATATTGTCCTAATCTCAGTTGTCCAAATTATTATTACTCTAATTATATTGCCATTTTTATAACGATTTTATTACTATTAAACTTTTAAAATTTTAAAAAACAAGTGATTGGCATTTTTCACACAGGTGTCTACCAAGGAAGGCAGGAACTTTCCTGGAATGGAAAATATGATCCCCTCCTTACTATTGTAACTCTGAAATTATAGGGCTCTCAGGCAAAAACAAGGGAAAAGGAATAACAGTTCTTTACTAAAATAGATATATGTAAATATAAATATAAATATATACATATAAATATAAAACAAGGCAGACAAACATCAATGACAACATAGTTGTCAACAACAGCAACAACAACAAACCAGGAAAAATTTCCCGAAATCAGCCTTTTCCAGCCCATCAAGCGCCGCCCCTTTGGTGCAGTTATGATCCCAGCCGCCAGGGGCGCTGCTGGCTCCTGCTGGGGCAGAGAGGCTGCAGTGAGTCCCCAACGGCTGCGGGGGGCGCTGTTGGCTCAGGGTGAGGCAAGGGGAGGCCCAAGCCAGCGCTGAGCCGCCCCAGGGATAATGGCGGCCCAGGGAGGAGAGAGAAGGTGGAGCGCGAGGGGTGGTTCTGTGTTCCCCTGGCTCTCACATGTCCCAGAGGCTCCAGTAAACAGCCATGAGGTGCTCTCTCCTGAGAGAGAGGAGATGGGAGCCCAGTTTTCCCCTGAGACATCCAGGCAGATGGTGTTATGAGTAGAAAAGTTGTCCATTTTTTTTAAAGGTTGCAGAGTTAACAGGCTAAACCAATTACTGCTAAGTTGGATTTTTAACTATTTGTTGTTAATAATTTCATGTTGTAGTCACCTGTTGTTAATACTTTTTCTTTAATTACCTGTTGTTGATGGTTAGAAATCCCTCTTTGTCGAGTATCACCTTGCTGCTTCCTGGAAAATGGCACCCGGGACTGTGAGGAGGAGGTGACATTGGGGCTGGTGTGCAAATGAGGAAACACCTCACCAAATCCATCAGGAAAAACCCCTAAAACAATGAGCCACCATGGAATTAAGAGATCTAAGTGATGTCTAGAGGTGAGGAACGGAATCCAGTGTCTGCTAAGACCCTGGATTCTGAGGACCTTGAATGTCAAACTGAAGAACCAGGAATCTCCTGGTGCTCTCGTGAGGATGGAAGCCCCCACTCTGCCTGCAGACCAGTGGACACAGCTGCACTCTTCCTTCTCCTTCAAGTTACTCCTGGGAGCGGCAGCGGCGTGGGCGCGACCCGTCGGTTCTCCCCACCCGAGCTCATTTTTAATAAAGGCATTAAAAAAGAGAAAGATCTCCTGCCCCATTTATTTCAGATGGCGAGGAGTTTTCTCCCAGCAATGGCGGGTACTGAAAAGTCCCAGTCCAATATTTGCTCCTGAGGGCAGTGGCCCACCAAAGGCAAGGAGAAACAGGAAGGAGGGCTCATCGGTAGCAGGGAGTCCCCCTGGGCAGGATGAGAGGAATAGCGGATTTGTCTTTACAAACAAGCTGTGGGTCTGCTGGTGGATAACCTAGCACTGGGAGATAAAAGAGACCATGGGAAGGATTCCACCTGATTGATGAATGGGGAAATAAAATGTAAAATTTGCTTTTACAAAGAATCTTTAGGTTTGCTGATAAATGAAATTAGACATTGAGAGATGAAAGAAACAATGGGGAAGAAAAACCTAAATTCCGTAAGAATTAAAAATTTAAAGGGAGGGTTATACATTAGAGGGAAATCTTCGGGATCAGGCGTTCCAGGAAGTCTGAACCTCTCAAGTACCTCAGCCAATGGGGAAAGAGAGAAGGGAAATTAGGATAAAGAGGGAGGCTGCAGTCCTCCAAAAATTCGAGAGATCCCAGGGGAATGCCCCATGGCCTCTCCCTTTATTCGAATAAAGCCAGAAAGAACTCCTCTGTCTCCTTTTTGGACATAAGCCTCTGTTGTTTTGTGTATTGATTTTCTTAACGAGGAGAAGTCCAGCACCAAACCCACAACCGGCAACACGAACCACCTCCAGCTAGAGAAACTCCCAACCACCACACTGCTTCTCCTCCTCCCCCAGAGCCATTCCAGTGATATGCCAAGGCCCTGGCTGCATCTTTTGTCTTTTAAATCAAGGACCATTCACCATCTCTATGACAACAAATGGAGGAAAATTCCCTGAAGAAAAAAAAAACCTAACCCCCAACGCTCTGGAAATTAACTCTCTATAAGGGGGCTGCCAGTCAATCCCTTCCCGTAATACTTTTGAACACCTTAATCAGCTTCAACCAAACTTGTCGAACAGGAATGAAGATATTTGCGTTTACTTCTATGAAAATAAGCGGCTGTATTGAGTTCAGAGGATCAAGAAAGCTTAAGAATGGACATGTGCATGTCATCAGACGATGCTCAGGCAGGGATGCTAGGGCTGCGAAAGGTCATCTGAGGAAAGGTCCTGGCTGAGGACAGAAAACCCAGTCCGACCACCTTGCCTTGCGTGCCCTGTCTTCTCTTGCTGCAAGGAAGGCAAAGTCCTTCCAGAGTCCCAGTGCCTTGACCCAGAGAATATCAGTCGGAGCTCTCGTTGTCAGGGAGCAGAGCAGGGGGGTGGGGGGAAGACTGACACCACCTTTCCCTTTGTCCTTCGAATCACACGCTTGACTGCAGAGCACCATCTTTGTGGATGTGTGTGTGTGTGTGTGTGTGTGTGTGTGTGTGTGTGTGTGTGTGTGTGTCTGTCTATCTGTCTGAGTGTGTCTGTGTGTGTGTGTCGCCGGCGCTTTCGGGTATCTTTTCGTTCTGGGGTCAGTCCATGAGATTTAGAAATCTTTAATCTGTGAAAAATGCATATTTTATGATTGGCTTTTTGCAATATATATTTTTAATATTTGCAAATATTAAAATGAATATTATATGTGTTATGTTAGAAAGTTATGCTGTATGAACTTTTTAAAGTAGTGTCTTAAATACAGTTTTAGGTTATAACATAATGTTAAAAGAGAAACTATATATGTGAGATTTTTTTTAAAGAAAGGAATGAGGGACTCGCACCAGAGAGCAGCCACAGGACACCTAAATCTTTCAGAGAAAAAGAATTTATTGTTCCATTATCAGAAGAAGCTGACTTCCTGCCTTGCTCAGCATCCAAGATGCTGTCAGGATTCAGAGGAAGAAGTTGACCCTGACCAGACAGAATCCTTTGTTTGAATGGAATTGATGCATCATGTATGAGGTGTATGAATATGCTACAGGCTCTTGCTTTTAAGGGTTAATCCTCTGTCAACGTGTGTCCTTTTTCGGGCTTATTTTGCTCAGAAAGAGGTACCCCGACTGTCTGTAACTCTTTGTCTCTATTGTCTCGTATTGTCCTAAATCTTACTTGTCCAAATGTTTATTACTCTAATTATATTACTATTTTTATGACCATTTTATTATTATTAAACTTTGAAAATTTTAAAAACAAGTGATTGGCTTGTTTTTTCACAAATCTATTCGTTATTTTTGCCTGTTGCTGCTTGTTAGTAGGCATTGTCATTTTTTCAGTTATATACTCATCTTTGTTTCATACTGTATTGTTAGAACCTAAAAAGGGAGACAACTCATTCCAGAGCATTCTCCTTTAAATTGTCTCAAATCTAGCCAGAATGACAAACTCAAAGTTCATCCTAAACTCCTCAGAAGAGGTTTCTTCATAGGATCCACTTTTGTTCCAAAGTAGACTATATATTTTCAATATGTGGAAATAAATAAAATGGTGGACTAATTCTCTCTGCCCATATCTAGCTGTCTCTCAGATTTCTTTCCTAGTGTTATAGATGAGTAATGCAATGGCTGGCACTCACAATTAAGAGATTAATATTATGTGTATGCTAAGAGAAGTTTTATTGATGTATAGTTATGTTATTGTGATGTGTTCTCCCCATACTCCTCTTTCCCTTCCCATTTTATTGTTGTCACAGGATGGCCTTGGTAGTCAGGGCATTTGGGGGGAGGGCAGGCTTGTTGCTGGGGGGCACAGCATGGCAACACCTTCAATCAAATTGCAAGAAAGGAGTCTCCACCAATGGACAGAGAAGGAGAGTTGACTGACGGACTTTGGGAGGGGCCAGGGTTACTAGATGCAACACCAGGAGTATAAAAGGTGGAGCAGCCATTTTGTGGACAAGCACATGGCAGTTTAGTTCCATGCTCCTAGCACTGTAATTTTCCCTTATTCAGTGTTTTGCTGTATTTTGTTAAGGTTTAATATAAACCTTTGAAATTTTAAAAGTGAGTGTCATTTCTCACACTAGCGACTTCAAAACCCATTAGCTATTTTCTGTTGTATTTGTGGCAGAAGTAGGAATCTCAAAGGTCAAAATCACAATAGCTTTCCTCAAGATCAGTGAATGGGCACATGGGGAGTATCCAAATGGTGTTCTGCAGCTGAGGGAAAGAGGTGGGGTAAAGTTCATGTTTCTCACTCATTCTCAGGACAGCTGAACAACCAGTCCCCATGGATCACCCAGTCAACCAGCAAGACCAAGCACAGGTTGCGTCTACAGAACCAGAGACAAAGGACAAAGGCTGTTGTACTGTGGTTGGAGGGAGTGGATTTTAAAGGTGAAACACAAATCAGGATTTATTCATTCTTCTGTTCATAGAATGCTGGTTTGGTTTATATAGAAGTGAGCTCTGAAACGGCATGACTGTATTTGTTACCACATTGCCTAGCAACTTCATTAACAGATATATTATGCAAACATAAACATGCAGGAAGTGACAGGCTTTTCCCCCAAACCCCTGTGATCTCTGCAGAAAAGGCACATAAAAGCCTTTTATTCCCTGTGGGCTGTCAGGGAATTTCTGCAACAGAGCTGGGCTCTTAATGCAACAATCAGTTTAATTGGACTGTGAAAAATGAGACTGCTTGTCTCCATCCTTGCTTTGCTGGTCTGAATGCAGATGTAACAATTCTGTGAGTACTCAGCTCCACTGTTCTTGGTGATTGGACTTCACCCTTCACTACTTTATGTCTTCCAAGATAAGCCTTTGCAGGCAGATTGTGACCATGTTCACAGGGGTCTGAGGATGAGGGAAGAGACGAGGATCTGACTCCATGTTTCAGAAGGCTTGATTTATTATTTTATGATTATATATTACATTAAAACTATACTAAAAGAATAGAAGAAAGGATTTCATCAGAAGGCTAGCTAAGAATAGAAAAATAAGGAATGATAACAAAAGCTTGTGGCTTGGACTCTCTGTCCGAGCCCGCTCACTGTGATTGGCCATTAATTAGAAACAGCCAACATGGGCCAATCAAAGATCCACCTGTTCCATTCCACAGCAGCAGATAATCATGGTTTACATTTTGCTCCTGAGGCCTCTCAGCTTCTCAGGAGGAAAAATCCTAAGGAAAGGATTTTTCATAAAAGATGTCTGTGACAGGCAGATAATAAAACAGCCATTCTTGGGTGTGTGCACATTGATGCACTGTGTCTACCAGCTCTGGAATAGCTCAGCCACAACCTCTGGAAATCAAGGATAGAAGGGTACTATCTAGAAATACCACACTTTGTTGACAAAGGAATTCTAAATACCAGTGTGTCCCATGTATTCAGTGCACATCTAGAAATAACAGGTTGCTCACAGAAGCTGTGACTGCCCCATCCCTGGAAGAATTTGAGACCAGGTTAGATGGGGCTTGGAGCAACCTGGCCTAGTGGAAGTTGTCCCTGCCCATGGCAGAGGGCTTGGAATAAGATCACCTTTAAAGGTCCTTTACAACCCTAACTATGCTGTCATTCTGTGTTCATATTCTAAATCTAAATCCACATCTAAATCCTTTTGAGGCAGATTTTTTAACATCACCAGCTATTACACTACAACTGGTCCCTTCAAGTATGTGAGAGAGCAGGGGCCACGTTCATATGGAGCTCTACCACATCTGGGATGGACCAGCCATTGTACCACATCCACAGAATCAGACTGGTTTGATTTGAAAGGCACTTTTAAGTTTATGTCATTCCAACTGCCCTGCCATGGGTAGGGACAGTTCTGACTAGACCACTGAAACACTCAGTGTGTCCAGTTCTCCATATCTGACATCCAGAGCATGCAGAGACAGCAGAAGGAGGAGAGAATCCCTGACCATTTACTACAGCTACAGCTGCTGCAACAGGCTGGTCTCAAAGCCTATTATGATATTCAGGCAACACATAAGCTTCAAATAAGTGTTACTAGATGTCCTGGATTGTAAGGTAAGCGTGTATTCTATTTGCCATCTCTTAGAAGTGGGGCAGTTATCTTCTGTTATTTGAGCAGTTTTCTTTATCTCTTTTACAAACTAATCCCCCCTCTGGGAAATATCTTCTGTTAATGGGCCATTGAGTGTCACTGCATGACTGATAAAATTGCAGCATCCCGTTGTGAGATGCTCTGCCCAGGGGGAGGAGCCAAGCATTCCTACCTGGATATAATCTAAGCTTTTGGGACACCAGAGCAAACTTTTCCCACTGGAGTTCCAGAGGAGCAGCTGTCTTCTCTACTGGATTCCCCAAGGAAGACCAGGCCCATCTACACCACCATCAGACCTTCAGAGGAAAAGTACACCCTTCTGCAGGATCACTGCTTTGACAGAACCACATCTGGCACTCCAGGAGGACTGAAGCATTTAATCAGACTACCAACACCCTGACCAACAGTGTCAAGCTGTATTCTGTCAGTAGGTTTTTTTGTTTGTATTATTACATTTGTATTTTTAGCTTTCCTAGTAAAGAACTGTTATTCCTATTCTCATATCTTTGCCTGAGAGCCTTTTAATTTCAAAATTATAATAATTCAGAGGGAGGAGGTTTCCATTTCATTTTCCATTTCAGGGGAGGCTCCTACCTTCCTTAAGCAGACACCTGTCTTTTCATACCAAGACACTAGAATAGGCACACTCTGCTGATTGCATCAGTGCCCAGAAACTCAGCATGGTTAATGAGAACTAATTCCTAAGTCTCTCCATCTCTACCACAGATGAGTGAGGGAAAACAATCTGCTGGGAAGTGCCCTTGGAATATGCCAGTTTCTGAATCCAACCAGACAATTGCTTGGAAAAACATTAGTTACAACAGGCCAGAATTGCAGCCAAGAGTGTGCTAGCAACTTTGCAAACCAGATCACCATGTTTGAGTGTCAGGCACAGGGAATTTCCTAATGCAAAGTATGAAAGAGGAGGCAGGTGCCCTGCCTGGGGTCTGCATCTCTATTGCTTGTAGGGGTGAAGGGGATGTCTCTGGAAGGTAACCTAAATTCACCTTCCAAGTCTGATGACTCTCAGAACTCTGTCTGATACTGTTCAATGTCACCATGACCTCATGTTGTCCAAACAGTGTATGGCACAGCTACACTCTCTTAAGGCAGTTGTACTGTACTTCCTGTGCAATGCCCTAGTGCTGGAAGTCTTCAAGGTCAAGTTGGACAGAACTTGGAGCAACCTGGTCTAATGGAAGGTGTCCCTGCCCATGGCAGGGGGTTGGAACTGGATGGTCTTTAAGGTCCTTTCAAACCCAAACCATTCTGTGATTCTGCCATCTGGAACTGGCCTGATTCTCCAGGATCTTTATGTCACTCAGAGATGTTGTGTTATACATTTAAATACTTCTTATATTCAGTGAAGAAATTGGAGGAAAATTAGTAGCTTTAAGAGTTAATTTAAAAAAAATATTCTGGGTATAGTAAAAAATATCTGTATTCTAAGGTACCATTGTTTGCTCCTGTAGCACTAAAACTTATGTTGGTTTGGAGAATGATCCTGTCATTCTGAGACTTCCCTCATTATTATTAAACATTACAAGGCAAATTTGTGGGGAAGGTACCCAAAAAGTTACAAATTCCTTCTGCAATCTGAAATGAGCCCTGAAAATGTTACTTTCCCCTTATTTTCAGAACAGCAGCTCATAGTGGTGTCTGGACCATTGAAGAATTCTGCACACCAAATTAGCTCTCAAAGTATTCAAGGGACATGCTAGAACCCATCCTGACAGAGGTCAGTCTCACAGCTCACTTAAACCTTTGCTCAAGTAGCAAGTATGAACCATGGACCAGCTCCAGTCTGGATGTAACCAACAGGCACAGCTTAGTCCAGCTCTCAAATTCTTTATCAAAGGGATTTTCAATGCTCTTAATTTTGCTGAGGAAGATTTTAAGAACTGCTCTTTTTGTGTGAAATGGGAGGTTGAACTGAAATAGCGGCCAATTAATTTTCCTAATTTTCTGCCTCGCTCTGGTCTCACCCTTACAAAGAATAATTAGAATTGACAGGGAACCCAGTGCTGACCTGAAATAAAACTCAGTGAAAAAGAGTATATCAGGTGTCAGGTGACCTTTTGCAAGCCACATTCAACAGAAGAATTTCCCAGTGAGGTTAAAGAGAGTTTATGTATCTACAGAGCTGATGAGAACATAAGGCTGTACAGGACAGGGCAGATGCCTCACCAATGCATAGGCAGTAGATCTTATCAGAAGACAGTAGCCTGGGGAGGTGGTGGCCTGATCCATATCCATTAAAGCCTAGCCTGCTCTCCACATGTACCAGTGAACACCACACTGCTCTTGCATGAGGCTTTGTCCACTCTGGTTATTGCATTTTCCCTTTGACTGAGGATTGCTGAAGTTGGTGGCAAGATGAAGGTGACCTGAACACCCTTCTTCAGCCCAGCCAGGGCACACTGGGGTTAAAATGAGCTCCCAGTTGTCTCTGGAGATGCTTGTCAAGTGCTGTGTAGGCATAAATTGCCTTTATCTACTGAGGTCAAAGGAAAGACAGAAGGGAGAAGGAAGGACAGAACAGGGCAAGGTTTAACCACTTCAAGCTTCCACCTTCTTTGAAGGACTTTTTAAAGAGAGGCTACGTTTGCTCAGCAACAGCACAGGGTGTTCAATGTATTCTGCTGACAGCAGCTCTGCTGGCACTGAGCCAGGCCAATTCCCTCTTCTTGATGTACACATACAAAATAATGAATAATGCAGAAAAAGGAGATGGGGTCCCCCAGCATGGGGGACTTCATGCTGGAGTCCTGCACAGGAGGGACATTTCTAGCTTAATCTGGAGAAGTACATCTTGGTGAAAAAAGAAAAATATTCAGATTTTTCACTGAAAAAAAAGAAAACTTTACAAAATGTTGGGCCTAAAACATTTAATTAATTCCAAAATGAAACTTTAATTTTCTTTTTCAGTTTCTTTAATTCTTTCCCATCCTATTTTTTCCCCCTTATTCTACTCAGGACAATGTAAAAAACTATGAATCCTCTTAAGAAGCAAAGTGCTTCACAAGGAACATCAGATGTTCATTTTAGAACATCAGATTTCTCTTTAATGTTTCTCTAAACAAAACAGCAACAACAACAACAAAAAAGACACATTTGAGCCAAACTAAGCAGAAAATATGTCCAGGATTTTCAAATTATTTTTCCTTTCTGGAATGCAGTGTCACTTACTCTTAAGTATTCTCCTGCTCTTAAAACTGGAAAAGAGGAATTTGGTGAAATGAAGTAGTGGGAAACCCAAAATCCATAATAATGGCTGGTTGAACTCGATGCCAAAGGTGGACACTGAACTTCAATATATAATGAGATTTATTTAAGTCATGGCTGTTTAGATGGATATCAAGGGTATTCAGAGTTGTCTTCAGCATTTAACTGCTCCTGAAAAACCATGAGCCAAAGCAGGAGTTATTCCATGATACAGGAATCTCCTCCAGCCCCCTCTGGATGTCTGGTTCTGGCTGTGATTGGCCAAAGATACTGGCCTAAATGGGTTCCAGGCAAATTCTGCTCAGAAAGGATTGCTCAGATGAGGAGCAGGCTTGTGTTTTGATCCTAAAACTGTTCTCTTTTCTAAAGTGAACAAAAAGAAATACATTTGCACTCAGCATAAACAAGTGCATTCTCCTGCAAACACAACTGATTTTAAAGACAAGCCTGATCAATGGTTACTGCTCTGCAAGAGCCAAAACCTGCCTCCTAACCCATTTCCAGCCCCAGAGGAATTCTGCCCCATGCTGAGGTCCCTCATGCAATAGTAAACAGTGCAATGTGCTCTTGCCTTGCGGACAAATAAACCTAAAATTCTGTGCCAGAATGATTTCTTGCTTCACCTGACATTTTACTGCAACACAACATGTCCCCTGCACCCCAGAATTCTGGAGCTGTTAGAATGAGTTTGGAGGAGGCAACAGAGATGCTGCAAGGGCTAGAATCCCTCTGCTCTGGAGGCAGGCTGGAGAGCTGAGGGTTTTCACCTGGAGACGGCTCCAAGAGACCTTAGACACCCTGCCAGTTCCTAAAGAGGCTCCAAGTGAGCTGGAGAGGGACTTCAGACAAGGGACTGGAGTGACAGGACAAGGGGAATGGCTTCTCATGGACAGAGGGCATAGTTAGGCGGGGCATTGGGCAGAAATTCTTCCCTGTGAGAGTGGTGAGGCCCTGGCACAGGTTGCCCACAGAAGCTGTGACTGCCCATTCCCTGAAGCATTCAAGGTCAGGTGGGATGGGGCTCAGAGCAACCTGGTCTAGTGGAGGTGTCCCTGCCAATAGCAGGGGGCTGTAACAAGATGATCTTTAATATCACTTCCAGCCCAAACCAGTCTGTGATTCTGTGATTCAGCCATATAATTCCATTTTCCATCCCAGCCTTCTTTAGTTAAAAGGTAAATTTCAACCAATTTCTGTTTTCAATGGTCTTGTCAACATACAAATTTGCCATTGCAAGTGCAAGAACACATTTGTCACTGCCTGCTGCATCCAGTGGCCCATCTCCAGCTCCTACATGGAGGCTTAATGACAGATTTATCCTCTAATCCCTGTGCTATTCTCTTGAACACAATAATTTACTGTAAAGCTTCTGTGAGATTGTAAAGGGTACAAAGAGGCTCCTGGTGGCCAAGAGTATTTTTTCCCAAACATTAATAATCAGCTTCTAAGACATGCACATACACACACACAAACACACGTACAGAGAGCTAGTCTGTTTGGATAAGCCAATTGTGTACAAAGACTAAAACAATGTGAAATATAATAATGAATTAATTTGAAACTTGGGCAATGGACAATGGGGAGTGAATGTGAGCAGGATGGGGAGGGATCAGTATCTCTAAACATCCCTGGTTAGGGCCCATCAAGCATAGCACTGGCACAAAAGAGGAGAAAAGTACTGAGCCTCCAAGGAGGTGACTTCAGCACTGGTTGAAGGAGATTATGATCAAGAATATGTACTGGAGAGGATGAAACCAAGTCATTTGGCACAGCAGAACCATGTTGCTATCCATTTATAAAAGCTGTTTGAGTCAGCAGCTCCCAAATCATGGATATTGCATTGCCTGAGCACAATGCAATGTGGGCTTTCCAGGAGGACGAATTATTGTGCAGGCTGTCATGACTAAAACGTCACAAAACCAGGACTGAAGGTGTCAGTGAACGCTGCAGAGGGCCAAAGAGCTGAGTGAGACACATAGTTGTGGGTGAGTAATTCTAAGAGTAACATCCCAGCCACTGTGGAGAGGTGCATGTATGATGCAAAAGGGTGAGATAAATCCTCACACTCAGACTAAGTAGCACATCCAGGCAGCTTTGTCACACAAAATTGACTTTGCAGACCTCAGGGTAAACACCGGCACCCCCAGGATCGTTTCCTTCTTTCCACTGCTGCCTTCAACTTAGATCTGCTCTCCAGCCTCCAGCCTGCACCCAGAGCCCCGTGCTCCCCAGCCACAGGGAGAACACAGTCTGAGCCTGATAAAGGATATCCATCAGCATCTCAACAGCCCGGGAGCCCAAAGCTATCCCTATCTCCTGGCAGCTAAACACCTGGCAAAGGGAACAGCATGGATTCTGGGGAGCCTAACACTTGGACATCCCACAGCAGAAATCACAGAAACCAGGAAAAGGTGTATCTGGGGATCTGGAGAGAGCTTACACCAAACAAATACTGATGCCTCCTGGTGTGAATCACAACCCTGGGGAAATTTGCCAGTTTATACCACTCTGAATTTCCCTGTGTATTATAAACTTACGGGTGCTGCTAAGGAAGGGACACATGTTGGCCATTCCATATAGTAGTTTTCATGTTGTCTCCATACAGGCTCAAGGCTGTACAGATGATGAACTCAATGTTGCTGTCACCAAGGAAGCCAGACCATGCAGCCTGCTGGAAAAGCTCCCAGTGTGATCACATCCTGAGCTTGCTTGCAGAAATAATCCATCTGTAAATGTCAAGTTCACCCCTGGAAAATGGGTCAGGATCAGGTCAAAGTTCTGCTAACACGCCATTTAATTGCCTGTTCTCCACTGGGTTAGTCTAGGAGCAGCAACTCAGCCCCCTTGTCCTCCATAAGGACAGCTGACTGTAAAATTTGCCACACAGTAAACAAACAAATCAGTTCATAGCATGGATGCTTTGACACAACAGCATCTTTATCGACAGAGTGCTGTAGGATTGGGAAAAGTGTTGCTACAGGCAGATCTGGATAGGCTGCAGGAACCAGGACATCATGAGAAGAGCCTGTAGCAGGACTTCTGTCCCTGCCACCAGAAAGCTTCTCTGTTGTTTGTTAGCTGGTGAAATAACTCAGGGAATCTGCTCTGAGTTAAGCACCACATAAGCCTTGGTGAAAGACAGTTTTGCCTTGTATTGAGTTATTTTGGTGCCACAGGATCGATGCTTTCAGCTGACAGTAAACATCTTGCTTTGGAAACAGATCTGGGAAGATGAGCCAGAATTTCTGACTGACAGACAGTTCACTTTACAAACTATAAGAGCTACACCATATTTTCACAAAGCAGAAATCTTCTGCACATTCCTCAGAATGTGTGGAGTTTTCTCCCTGAAGTCAGGATGCCTTCATGGTTACTCCCCTGGGGGTTGAGTGATCAAACTTTGGGTACCCCATCATCAGTTGGTGGCAAGTTACATTGACTCCTAATCTATTCTGTTTCTTTGCTAGCTGTAATATAGATACATTTATATCATGCACTGTTTTATGTAATCTAGTAGTAGTCTTTTGTTTTATCCTGTGTAGTAAGTAACTCTGTTTAAGGCCTTTCATCCATTAGGCTTCTGTCTTTTCAATAAATAACTATTTTATAATAGACCTGATTGGCCATCCTTAAGAACTTGCAAGCCAGAGCAATTTAGCTGCGGGTCACCTGAGTAAAGCTGCTGCCAAACACCTGAACCTAAGGCAGGGCTTGTCTAACACTCTCACTCAATGCATAATAGAGCCAAAGTGCTCTTTTGAGAGTTTGCTGGGCCAAAGAGCATCCCATATCTGACTCTCTGTTCAAGACAACACACACAAATGCACAGAAATACAGACATGTGAATTAAGTAGGCTCATCTACTAGGGTCCCAGGAATAAAAACCTTAAGAAGAAACCTTCATGTTAGGAAAAGTGGGAGAAATTGCAAAGACAACATAGCATTGGAAATTCTTCTCTAAGTGCAAAGATTTTTTTAGTGCAATTAATGGTGAATGCAATGAAGTAATTCAAATATCTGATGGGATGCAGAGAAACTGGCAGCTGCCTGCCTCTGCTCATCCCCATGCAAAAAGAACACAATGAATCACTGAATCTTTAAGAATGGAAAAGTCCTCTAAGATTATCAAGTCCAACCAGTCCCCCAGCACTGCCAAGTCCACCATTAACCCATGTTTCCAAGTGCTATAACCACCTGTCCCTGTTAAATCTGTGTTAAATCCCTCCAGGATGGGGACTGTACCACTGCCCTGGGCAGCCTGTGCCAAGGCTGAACAACCCTGATCTGATGGCCTTGTGAGCCTTTGGTTCTAGAGGGATTCTTGGCAGAGAGATGTTTTCAGGACCTCATTTAAAATGTCTGAAGACACAATTTGCAGATGAACTAAAAATACATTATTTCAGTTTATCAGAAAACTTCAGCATATGCATAGTGGCCCTTAGCTGCTCCATAGAGGTAAATATGGACAAAAAAAATTTCCTGAATGAGAGTTTCATACTGTAAAAGCTATGAATGAATCCATGTGAATCCATTATGTGACTTGTAAGAGGAGAATCTGGTGCAGCAAAATGTGCTAATGGACACCTAGGAGAATTAATCTTTTTAAGGTCAAATGAAGCCATTGCATTTCACAAACTCAGTGTCATCACTCCTTGAGGGAGATCCAGCAGCAGGATGAGGAGAGAAGCCAAAGGCATCAGCTTTCAGCTAAGACAGGACAGATGGTTGGTTAAAGAATTGAAAAGCTACTGCCCAAGGAGATAAAGGACAAGAGCATCTCACTACCTGGCACTGCTGACAACACCTCTGGTCCAAATTCACAGAATACCAGAATGGTTGAAGGGACCTTAAAACTCATGTCGCTCCAATTGCACTGCCATAGGCAGGGACACTTTCCACTAAACGAGGTTGCCCCAAGTCCCACACAGCCTGGCCTTGAACACTCAGGAATGGGATAGCCTGGAATGGGATAGCAGCTTCCCTAGGAAACCTGCACCAGTGTCCATTCACACTGCTAGGGGGGAGTTCATTAAGTACAATTACTCTCATAGCTGGGCAGGGATTGCTGGGGAAACCCTTCTTCCCAGACTTTATGGGAAGCTCTGCTGTGAAGCTGCTTGAGCCCATCACCAGCTCCTGTTTCCTAAATCCTGCCCCTTCTCCAGTAGGTGATACTGCAGACCATTGCATAGGAACTGCAAGGTTTGCCCTTGAGGCAAAAGATGGAGATGGGTGGTGGATGGGACAAGTAAGATTTTGTCTGAATTTCTTCAATTATTATCCAAATCATGGGTACAGAAGGATGGGTCTTTCTGGAGAAAGGTCAGGACATCACTGTTGACAAGAAGTAGCCTTTCTGTCACAGCAATGTAATTCAACTTGCTGTATTTTGCTGCTCCCTGCAGGGAATCATTATTTCCCTTCTTCCTTAGTGTTTCTCTTAGATTTCATTTCGAGTCTGCATGACAGTGTAATTGCTCACATGGCGGGGTGGGAGGGCAGCTTTGGGCTCTTTGGCCAGTTTTTTCAAAGCCTTACCAGCGAGGCATTCTATGACCCTGTGTGGTTTGGTTTTACTTGGCTAGCTTGGTTTTGTTGGCCCAGGCAAGAATCTTTTTCCTTCCCTGGCCTTGGAGCAGCAGCAGCAATCTTTTAGCTGCCTTTGAGGTGAACTGAACAGTTGCTGGTCTGAGACCAGAGAAGTGCGACCGGCAGCAGCGGGAGATGGGTTGCTCCATTCCAGCCCCCAAACTTCAGGAAATTGAGACAGGGAGAGAAAGCACACCAAGAAGCTCCAGCCCTGCTGCTTCGTCTGCTATGGAGAGGAGTTTGACGCCAGAGAGTCACCAAATTTTCATCTGCTGCTCAAACTGCTGTGAGAAGCTCCTGTTTGTTTGGTTTTTTATCCTGAGGGAGAAGCCAGCACCATTTTGTACTGCATGTTGTAGCAGGCATTTTCCCTGGCATTTTGGGTTTTTGTTCCAGTGTGTGTGTGGGGGGGGGTAAGGTCTGACAATTTAATATTTAGCAGTTATTTGCGTTTTTCCCCCTTGCCTTGTGGACATTCTGTTTATTAACAAAGTGTTGGGTTTGGGTTTTTTTCACTTTTATCTATTAATAATTATTTCCTATTGGTGGAAAGGGATTGTTGGAATCCTTTCAGAGGAGATAACTCATTAAATAGTGTTCTCTCCTAAATTTGTCTCAAAATTGAGGCATCACAATCTGAGTTTCATTAAATATATGAAAGCAATTCAAGTGGGCTTTCATAGGAGAACTAGTTCACCTGGTTTCAAATAGTTCACATGTCCAAGATGGGAACAGGCAAATGCTGGGAAAAGGAAAGTTATGAATAGGGATCCCCATGAACATTCATGGAGGAGACACTGAGGAACAAGGACCTTGACCACTAAGTAAAGAAGCAACAAACCAAGTCCCATGGCAAAGTTAATACCCAGAATATCAGTGTTGCATCCCAAGACATAGAAGAGGATGCTGAGGCAGGGATGCCTTGGGAAGAGGGACACAAAGTTAGGGGACACAAAGAGATGTTCTCCCACAGTTCCTTGTGCCTTTATGTTAATGAGCCAAGTTATGTCATCCCTTTTCCATCCCCAGTTCTAGAATGTTCCCTGCTCCTGTTTCCCCTGTTGGTCCCCATTCCTTGCAGCTGCTCCCCTGAATCCCAGTTAGTTGTTACCCTCTAATATTGCCTCTGTACCGCCCCTGTTCCCTCAACCCATTGTCCCTCAGATCCAACACTCCGCCTCCCTTGTCCCGTATGTAACCCTGGACCTGCCTTTGTTCTTTGTCCCTGGTTCCCTTCAGCGTGCTCTTAATAAACACCCCTGGAATGCCATACAAAGAACCCCTCCCTTCTGTTTTTCTCTCTGTCAACCTTCCAATAACATGGTGTGCTGAGTGTGCTCGGTGCACTGAGCTATCCCCTTCTCAAGCAGACGCTCTCGGGAAGGTGGCGGCTTTGGCAGCTCCTGCCCCACCGCCACATCACAGCATTGCAGAATGGTTTGGGTTGGAAGGGACATTAAAGACTGTCTTGTTCCAGCCCCCTGCCATGGGCAAAGGCACCTTCAGCAAGACCAGGTTGCTCCAAGCACCATTTAACCTGGCCTTGAATCCCTGATCCTTCCAGGCATGGGGCAGCCACAGCTTCTGAGGGCAACCTGTGCCAGGGCCTTACCATCCTCACAGACAAGAATTTCTTCCCAATATCCCATCTAACCCTGCCTTCTGTCAGTATAAAGCAGTTCCCCCTCATCCTGTCACTTTTTGTCCAATGTCCCTCTCTGTCTCTCTTGGAGCCCTTTTAAGTACTAGAAGAGGTTCCAAGGTCCCCCCAGAGCCTTGGCCCTGCAGTTATTAAGTTTTCCTTGCACAGGTCTGGAGCAGTGACACATGTCTGAAAGTCCAATGCAAAGAGAGTCTTGAATAGCACCTACTTCTTCTGTCCATAGTGCTCGTGGAAGGTAAATTTATCATCTAACTCTGCAGCTGCCTGGCATTATCCCTGTGTCCACCTTCAGTGGCCCTGCAGAGCTGAGGGAGATACTGATCTGAGGTCACAGCTCTAACTGCTCTCACCACAATGGATGCCTGTGGTGGTGTTTGCAGGGGTCCCAGGACGAGGGAAGAGACGAGAATCTTGGCTCCATGTTTCAGAAGGCTGATTTATTATTTTATTATATATACTATATTAAAAGAAAAAATATATATATTAAAACTATACTAAAAGAATAGAAGAAAGGATTTCATCAGAAGGCTTGAAAGGAATAGAAAGGAATGATAATAAAATCTTGTGACTGACCAGAGAGTCCAAGATAGCTGGACTGTGATTGGCCATTAATTAAAAACAACCACATGAGACCAATCAAAGATGCACCTGTTGCATTCCACAGCAGCAGGTAATTATTGTTTACATTTTGTTTCTGAGGCCTCTCGGCTCTCAGGAGGAAAGATCCTAACAAAAGGATTTTTCATAAAATATGTCCATGACAGATGCCTACAGAATAGACAAGCCTGCAGCTCAGCTCAGAGACCAAGTAGCCAGCGCTTGTTTTCTGTTCCATCACGGAACTTGGGGTTGTTGTAACAGCCAGGTACCATGTAAGTGATCTCGTGTTTTAACATCTTAGAGCCTCCAAGCCAGAAGTACCTCCTGTGAAAGCGAATCACACACACATGCTTAGGGTCCAAAGACCCAATTTTATCCCATTTTAGGGTATAAAGTCAAATACTGACATATAATCCAAACTTTTTGTATTTATATATGCTTTCTGTCCATAATACCTTATTCTTGGAAATGGAAGGTGAATTCAAATCCATGATGCTTTATCCATCCTCAAGGCATATCTTCTAGTGGTAGTCCCACTGTGCACAGGTTTAAAATCATAGATTCATGCAATAGTTTGTGTTGGAAGGGAAAGATCATATAGCTCACCTTCCCTGGAATGAGCAGGGATATTTTCAACTAGATCAGTTTGCCCAGATGGGGTAATTGTTTATATTTATTATACAAATAAAATAATAATTAAAACCCATACTACTAATAAAATACATACATTTTTATACATACTATATAAATATTTACATATACTATATAAAATGCATAGTAATAAAAATATTTTTGCAGATATTTTTTGCATTAACTACTCCCCAGGAAACCCTTCAATCTGTCCACTTTGTCTAACAGGTCTAAGAAGATGACTATCCCACAGCAAACGTTTCTGCAGCTTGATGAGCTGCATTTCCCCATTTCCAACCATGTCCCAAGTGTGTAACACATGTCAGGGACAGTGAGACAGGCTGCACACATCATAGGTAGTATGACAACACCACAGCCTTGAATAATGCAATACAGATGTGGATGAATGCAGATTAACCTACATTTGGTCCAATCATCTGCCTCTGCCATGCTTACATGTGTGTATTTGAAGTTGTCCTATTTCTTCACAAAATTTTATATATAATGAATCTAAAGTATTTTTTAACATTAAAAAGTGACAAGTCACTGATTCTGACTGAATTCTGCTTGTCAATTGATGCCTTCCTGTGCAATGCTGCCACTGAATGTTTCTGTAGTTGAAATTAAGAGGCTGTAATTCTTTTTAGCTGAAAAACCGTAACAGATCTGGGTGTGAACTAAGTAGATGAAAGAAGAGAGCTGAGACTTGAGCGAAGATTTTAAGATAAAGGATTACTGAGCTAAGAGAAAGACTGAGTTGGAATTCCTCTCCCATCTTTACCCTTACATATTGTGTTATTTCAAAGGCTGCAAAATCCAGTTATAAAATTTGTTTGTGCTGTAGACATTAAGATGCAGAGTTTGCATAACATATGTGGAATTAGGAGAGGAAATGTGGATTATTCCATTGAAATTGCCCAGGGTGCTGCGAGGAAGGTTATTCTAAAAAGCACCATGAAAATCTAGGACAAGGCAGAAGGGGTTTAAACTGAAGGCAGGGTGATTTAGATTAGATATTAGGAAGAAATTCCTCCTTGTGAGGGTGGTGAGGCCCTGGCACAGGCTGCCCAGAGCAGCTGTTGCTGCCCCATCCCTGAAGCATCCAAGACCAAGCTGGATGGAGCTTGGAGTAACCTGGTCTAGTGGAAAGTGTCCCTGTCCATGGCAGGGGTGGAACTGGGTGGTCTTTTAAGGTCCCTTCCAACCCAAACCTTTCTGTGACTCTGTGACTGAAGTGGGCTGAGCAGACAGTTTCAGGGGACAGTGTGGGAGAACAAGGAGTTGGGAAAGCTTCTTTGGGAAGAGACAAAGCTTAGGATGCCCGTGCATTTTTTTAGGAAACCATACAACACACCAACAAGTCACTGGGTCTGTGTTGGTGTAATGGAGAGCAGAATAAGGGCCAATAAAGTTGATCACTTTTAACAGTGTAATACTCAGTACATTCCACTTCAGTTAACATATCTTTCTTTAGAAGCTATCCCTACCAGAGGGAAACACAAAAGTCAGATGAATTGCAGGAAATTAAAAAATGCTCTGCATTTTTCTACCCCGAGCTTGGGAAATTGCCAGGATCACTTAGAAATCAATAATGTAATGGGAAGGACTCACTGATTGAGGACTCACTCCAGCTCTGTAACAACCTGATTAGTCCCACGGTACCAAATCTGTAAATACTGGGACCACCAAAGCTGTCTTGGGGGAGTATGGGGAAGAGACAGCAGAAGGCACTGGAATAGATGGCTCTATTGTGAAATCTCCTCCTAACTGCTTGAAAACAAGGACTGATATGAGTTGGTCAAAGTGATATGAGTGAACAAAGTTGATATGAGTGAACAAAGTTGATATGAGTGAACAAAGCAAGCAGTGGTCTCTGCAGGTACCATGCAGTCCACACCAAAGCCATCACAGTGTAATAGAAAAGGGATAAGGATGACAGTAGGAAATCTTTATATGGAAAATGGTGAGAAAGCATCTTGTGGAAGAAAAGCTGTTTGATAATTAATTGGTTATTTTCAAGGGCTCCTCCAGTGTTTGCATAGAGTGTAAAGTTCTGAAAGGAAAGCTCAAACCAAATGAGTTGTGTCTTTATATCAAAGGTGCTCATGTCCAGAGGGCCCCACTGTGCTCCATCAAAAGCATCATGGTGAGCACACCAAACATAGCAGGGAGACACACCATTCACAGATACCTGAGAAAAAAAGTCCTGTGCCAGCAAGGGTGCTCTAGAAATATTGCGTGCAACAGTCAAAGCCTGGAGAGCTGCACAGGCTGGGAGAAAACCACAGAAATACTCAAGAGACTCAGAGCCTATTCCCATTTTGGGGAGCATCTTGCATTGTCATGATTTGCAAAGCTGATGGGATGTTACCACTTAGGGATCTGATGTCCTGGGGTCTTTTGGCACCTCCAGGCCCAGCCTGAAAAACCTGGAGGAGGTTGCAAATGGGCTGCTTGCTTAGAGACAGTGCTGCACTGATGCTCATGTGGCCAGAGA
Source organism: Molothrus ater (assembly GCF_012460135.2). NCBI lineage: Eukaryota > Metazoa > Chordata > Aves > Passeriformes > Icteridae > Molothrus > Molothrus ater. The sequence goes on along the minus strand of NC_050479.2, from coordinate 101,611,674 downwards.
CACCCGGACTAGATGATGGTGCCATGGTAATGTGGATGTAAATAGCCTTAAAAACATACCTGGATGATAGAAACCCACTTCCCGAGAAAGGTACCATTAACATAGAACTGAATAAAAATATTCCTCCACTGTGCAGTCTCCACATGCAACACCCATGCCAGACCTACCTGCCAAACCCAGCTGCCAGCACACAAAAGTGTGCACAGCAATCCCTTTCTTAAAGATAAAAAAGCTCCCAGGCAGTAAATTTAAGAACTAAAAAATAGAAGCACCACTTCTATAAGTCTTCTGTGAAGAACTAGAAGGAGGATTTGTTGGTACAATGCACTTTTGTGCGCACAGCAGATGTTTACAGCCTCTCCAAGCCATTTGTATCCTGCTGGGTAAATTATTGTCTCATTTGAAAATGAGGCAATCTACAAATACTTCTTCCTTTGGAGTTGTTCCAAACTTAATCAAAAACTAAAACATACTAGGGACAAATGCATTAAGCAGGTATTTAATTGAGAGAGGAGATGATGGGAAAAGGCAGAGTTCTTGTCTCCCAGGCAGAGCATGCAAGCTTTAAACACACTCTCAGATTGATTGCAACTGACAGAGCAGAAAGGCTCAGGAAAAGCACTCCTTCCCTTCCCATAAATAATTCACCTCCTGTAGCAGTTCATTAAATGTTTGTATTAAGTAATAATTCAATTTTGCATTGCAAAAAGAAACCCCAAACATGCTAGCCAAGAAAAAAATCAACCCAAAGGGGGATGGGAAAATGATTGCTTGGAAGCTGTCATTGCTAAAGCAATTCAATGGGGTCATTCTTGGCTGTACTCTGTTCTGTTTGGTCAAATCCTGATCCTGCCCTGAATAGGGTTTTCCATTGATCTCTGCAACAGCCACATGAAGCCTGCTCTTGAATCATAGAATCATTTCTATTGGAAAATACTTCTGTGATCATCACATTCAACCATTAACCCAGCACTGCCAGGCCCACTATTAGCCCATGACCACAAGTGCCACATCCACACACTTTCTGAACACCATGAAGTGTTTTCCAGCCAGGCAGGGCAGGTTCAGTGGTCCCACATGAAGCTCTGCTGTCAAGCAATGACGCTTTTGATTTCAAGTCAACATGAATGTGAGGAGGCTGTGAGCCCACTAACAGGTTATTTGTCTTGGTTGCAAAAATACAAAGGCTCAACATGGGGTAGGACTCCAACAGTTGGACCCCAACATGGGATGGAAGACTGAGAGCATGGCAGGGAGGAAAGAGGGTAGTGGGACAATAATTGATGATCAGCAGAAGCCATCAAAATAACAGAAATCAAATGTCACCACACATACACCCAGGCAGCTTTTATTAAAATTGTAATTGCTTGATCTAACCTATGCCCTGGGGAGCATAAAGAAAAGCTAGCAGCACCAAGGTCACTGCAGTCAAAAAAATCAATGCAGAGAATGAGTGAGAATGATTTCTCTTCCTCCTAGATTCAGAGAGGGTAACTGTGGAGATACCATCCTGGCATCTCCAGAGATGCACAATATCCCTTGAACTTCATCCAGCAATGCACTTAATACATTTTTAACTTTGGACATCCAAGTTTTGCTCCTGTTGGCCGTGACAACAGCAGATTTGAGCATCCTAACCCACTGTTACATTTCATAGGTGCAAAGATAATAATCCATTTCTCTCTTCCGAAACCATTCCATACTTTCCAGCTTCCTGCAATGACCATGTCTGCTGCACTCCTGGCCTCTCTAATGGGTATCCTCAGAACCTTCTCTGGTCCATAACTGCTGAAGTACAAAACCAAAACCTGAACAAAAAAAAATCCACCTGAGTCTTGACTAATGTGGAAAGATGTCACATCCTCTCCATGTATCTCAGTCCATTACTTGCCCCAAAGTATTTAGTTTAGAGTGCTTTTGTTCTTAATTTATTGTTTTTTAAAATGAAGTAACCATTACTGACACGTGATTTCTGATTCCCTACAGAATTGTTCCTCCACCAGCTGTTCCCATCTGCACCAGCACCACTGCTGATCCGTACCTCTACCCTGCCCTCCCCTCTCCTGAACTGCTGCTTCTTTGTTTCAAGTGAATTCTTCAATATGTCAAGATCTCTTTGAATTCCAATTAATGCAAAATTATTTAGCCAAACATAAGTGAAGGACTCAGCACGAGATTACATGGATGAAATACAACTCTGGACAGGCTCTGAAGTGGTAGGGTCCTAGTGCCACATTTTGCCCTTATAAATCTCTTACCTGTAATAAAGTGTCATGGTTTGGAATGGGAGGAAATTCAGGGAAGTGATGCAAAGTGTGAAAAATGCATATTATGATTGGCTCTTCACAAATATTAAAATTAATACTATATGTGTTATGTTGGAAAGTTATGCTGTATTTTTTTAGTAGTGCTGTATTAATCTTTTTAAGTAGCATGGTAAATATAGTTTTTAGGCTATAGCATAATATTAAAATAGAAACTATGTGATGTAAGATACTTTTTGTAACTAGCTCAAGGAATAGATAAGATAACCAAGAATTTCTTCACATAAAGAAAACCACAACAAGACACCAGTATTCGAAAAGAAAAATTATTGCCTCCTTATCTGGACAATCCAGACTTCTTCCAGATTTCTAGGAGCCAAGAAATTGATTTACAAGATGAGGGGGGGAGCAGAAATTAAGCAGAAGACACCTTTGTTTGAAAAGAATTTTTGAATCATGGATGAGATATATGAATATGCAACAGGCTATTGTTTTTAAGGGTTAATCCTTTGTTAGCGAAGCGTGCTTTTGTAGCAGAGTGCAAAAAGCACATGAACATCCATAATTCTTTGCTTTTTATTGTCTTTTGTTGTCCTAATTTTGATTGTCCAAATTCTTATTGTCCTAATTTTTATTACTATTTTATTACTATTAAACTTCTAAAATTTTAACACAAGTGATTGGCATTTTTCACACAAAGATGACCCTTTCAGTGCTTCAATCCTCCCTCACTCGAGGGAGTATTGGGGAGTATATGTAAAGGAACAACATGAAGACACCAACGCCAGTGAGGAAGAAGTCAAGTCCCAGATGGGAGGGGTGAGGAGATGCCTTATTTTTGAAGCTGAAATGCTCTTGTAAGCTATGGAGAAAGGACTCTTTTCCCTATAATGCATGAAACTATCGGGAGATGAAAGTGTTCAAATTGATATTGAGCAAAGGCTTCCATGCTAAAGCAAGCAGATGTTGAAATGGCTGTGATCCCATTAGAAGTTTGAACAGAGAAAGAGAGAAGGGTAGTACTGTGCTTCCAGGAGAAGATCTCTGTTCTCAGGGATTAACATGATTTTAGAAATAGATAATGGGAACTTTTGCCTTTGAACAGCTCATCTTTAAAACAATACCCCATAAGTCGACATGGCCCATTGACAAGCTCTGGGAAGGCTTATGGCAATGGGAAGGACTTCATGATTGCAGATTTCCCTGGGCAGCTGATATTCGAGAGGAAATTGAGAGCCATGAGAGGACTGTTTTCTTTCCTCTTGAGGAGAAGTCTCCGTAACATTAACAAGCCTTCTCTCCCTAAGTGAACTAAAGAAATAATATTTTACAGGTGGTAAACGGACTGGAGATTTTAGGTTTTGTTTCTTTACATTGTCAGTGGGAAAGAAAAGGTTGTGGGGGGAGGAAAAGTGTTCTGAGGGGCTTGTTTTGATTCTTACTACCTTTTTCCTTTTAGCTACTTTTAATAAAATTTTCTGTATACCCTTTTGAAGTTTTGAGCCTGCTTTGCCTTTCTCCTAATCCTGTCTCACAGCAGGAAGTGAGTGCACTGGTGATTGGCCAGGGCTGAACCCACCACACTCATCAGTGCACTAATTGGGGAAATCTCAAAACTGGGGAAATTTGAAATTGGCAAACCAAAACCACCACACAAGGTACCAGTTACAATTACAGGAGGAACATAGTGCTGCAAATGCAAATTGCCTGTTGGATATTTAAGGCATCCTGCACCTAAAGAGGCTCCAAGAGAGCGACTTTGTCTGGAGGAACAGGACAAGGAAGAGCAGCTTCCCACTGCCAGAGGGCAGGGTTAGATGGAATATAGGGGAGAAATTCTTCCTTGTCTTGTATGGTCCTGGCCACAGGTTGCCTGGAGCAGCTGTGGCTGCCCCATCCTTGGATGTGTTCAGCATCAGAGAGTCCTACTGATGAGCTATTCAAGGATGAATCTGAGCTAAATGACCCCTAAGTGATATGAAAGACCCACACTAAACTGAATTTGTAGTCATCAGCTGAGAAAAATCCAAGGAATGACATAAGAACTCAAAACCTGGTGTCCCTCAGGCTGTCCACCAGTGATCCTTGTCAGATCACCTGAACATGGACATCTCTCTACCTGCAGGGTGAGTGTAAATGAATGAAATCAATGGAAAAAGAGGAAAAACCTAGTTTTTAATATATTTTATAAACAAGTATCTTCTCCCTCCACAAGATCCTGCACTGAACTTTATACAGTAATTTTCTATAATATTTCATAAGTAGAATATCCTTGATCATTTGTTCCTGTGGAAGCTTGAACACATTTCCAGCACCTGTGCAGCTTCCCATGGGATGTTTCCACACAGCAAAGGATGCAGTGTGCACAGCAATTGAGGTCATGGTGATTCCCCTCATTTCCCCTTCTGCATGGCACATGAATGCAGTTTCTATGTCAGGTGCATAGCCCTGAACCTGGACACTGCCAGACTCTAGCACCCAGTAGTACTTCTATGGGCTGGAATGTGGTGTTTGCTGAAATCCAGAATGGGGACCAGGTTAAATTGGAACTGTTTGCAAGTGTTTGGAGACCTTAAAACAAAATACAGCCTCTATTTCAGTGCTTACAGCTCGCCTCATTAGAGCAACATGAGTATGAAAGTGGGGTACAGCAGTGCACCCCCTTCACATCTTCACTCTTCCCAGGCCATAATTACAAGACAAGCCTCTGTTTCCTTCTATTTTGCATCATGTCCTAAGTCTGACATGAAAAGACCAATTTTGCACAATCATTTGGTTTGACTTCCCACCCAGTTTCCATATCAAACATCAGTGTGACATAGTCCAAAGCCTGGTTAGTAGATCCCAGCACTAACTCCTTGGAGCACCCCTACTGTCCAAGAGGGTGTGAGAAAGATGATGATATGTATGTCACCACTGATGGACTACTAGACATCAAGAGCCAAGATTGAGATAGGAGGGGCTGGACAGACACACCTGGCTGCAACTCACAACCACAGTGTGTTAAATTTAAAGAAACATCTATCAGTTATTCACTGCCAGCTTTGGACATTGCACCACCCTGCAAGATCTTTGTTCTAGAGGAAGCTGAGGGCTTTCCCAAACCACTTAACTCAAAGAGCTGGGCTTTGCAAACACTTACCCAAAATACTGCCAAGACTTCAGTGACTAGAGGTACCAGCAGAAACCCAACTAGAAAACCATCCTCTAAGGCAACAGATACACTTCCAATATTCAGAGCAGCCAGGGAGACAAACTGCAACTGGTCATAAAAGAGAAATCTCCCTTGGGAGGATGAAAATCCTCCATGTACAGGGATCAGCATGCCATGATAGTATGCAGCCCTACAACAAGCATGAAAGAGAATCTTGGGAAATGGGGCTGGGGAGAATGGAAAGAATGCATTCAATTCATCCCATGCTCTGGGATCAGGATCAAGCAATGGACCCTTGTATCTCCTATGAAAGCTGGCTGGCTTTCTGGAGATGCTGCAGACAGTCAATGGCTGAAACAACCTGTCCTGTGTCATCCCAGAATTCACACCAGCCAAATGCTGCAGACTCTCAGCTTTGTGTGTTACACAAAGCCATGGGAGAATTTCTACGAGACACCAGGAAATCACCTCTCCCTTCAAGCAAGTTGTGGCTGCCCCATCCCTGGAAGTGTTCAAGGCCAGGTTGGATGGGGCTCGGAGCAACCTGGTCTAGTGGAAATGTCCATGCCAGTGGCAAGGGGGTGGAACTGGATGAGCCTAAAGATCCCTTTCTACCCAAACCATTCTGTGATCGTGTGATCCTGCTCTGAGCTTTGTTCCAGTGCTGCTGTGCTGTCAGAAGTTTTACCCCCCAAGGGAGGCTCAATCACTGCAACTTTCAATGCCACCTTCCCTGCTCTCTGCATGATGATGCTGCCAAAACCCATCCCAGTTCCCCAAAGGGAACACATGGTTTTTCTTGTGTCCTCCCTCCACTGGGCTGCTTGCCAACACATCTCTCTCTGGGAATCTTCTGTGTGAGTTGCCATAGCTGCTGACTGACACTGTGACAAAGCTCTGCTGCTTGCCTGAGACCCGTGCCTTTGTCAGCTGGATGCACAGGATACCTGGCTAGAGGCTGTCACCCAGACATGGCAATCCCAATCCAGGGCTTTCATACCTTTATAGGACCTTGCTTGTTATGTCCCTCTGCCGTGGGCAGACACCTTCCACTAGACCAGGTTGCTCCAAGCCCTGTCCAACCTGACCTTGAACACTTCCAGAAATGGGGCAGTCACAGCTTCTGTGGGCAACCACTGCAGGGCCTTGCCACCCTCACAAGGAGGAATTTCTTCCCCATATCCCACCTAAATTTCTTCTACTTAAATTTGAACTCATTGCACCTTATCTTGTAACTACTGTTCCTGATGAACAGTGCCCCTCTGGCACTATTCTGTCTTGTAGGCCCCTTCAGGCACTGCAAGGTGCTGTGTGGTCTCCACACAACATTCTCTTCTCCAGGTTGAATCACAGCTCCACCACAAACAACTCCACCCCCCTACAAAAAACCCAAACAAAAAAACTTCAAACAACTAAAAAACAGTTTAAAAATTAATATACATATATATTTTTTAAAGTAAATCTTAAAAATGTAAAGTTTTATTTTTAACATTTAAAAAAATTCATAATTTTTCTTAAAGAACAACAGTCTCCCCACCTTCTCAGCACCAAAACCTCCTATTTTGTAGTGTTAACAGCAGAGCTTGCAGCCAACTCACCAAAGCACCAACAGTCTATCCATATACACACTGTGTGTGCAAAGTGGTGCAGGGTCCCCTCAGCTGGAGGCACTTTTTGATCAAAAAGAAATTACTAACTGAAAGGACACTTTGCCATATGTCTTGGTTTGAAAAGACAGGTGTCTGCTAAGGAAGGCAGGAGCCTCCCCTGAAATGGAAAATGTAAAGCCCCCCCTCTGAATTCTTATCGTTTTGAAATGCAGGGGGCTCTCAGGCAAAACTGTGGGAGCAGGAATAACAGGGAAGAAAATATTAAAATTTATTAGGGAATAAAATATTTTTTTTTAAAAGCAGTAATATAAAGCAACACTGACAGAGTCAGAATACGACCTGACACCCTGTGGGTCAGGGTGTTGGTAGCAGTCTGATTCAATGGTGGCTGCAGTGCTCCTGCAGTGTCAGGTGTGGTTCTGTTGAAGCAGTGATGCTGTAGAAGGGTGGAGTTTTCCTCTGAAGGTCCAGTGGTGGTGTAGATGGGCCTGGTCTTCCTCTGAAGGTCCAGTGGAAAAGGGCTGCTCCTCTGGGAACCCAGCAGAGAAGGCAGCTCTGGTGTCCCAAAATCTCAGATTATATCCAGGTAGGAATATTTGGCTCCTCCCCCTGGGTGGAGCATCTCACAATGGGATGCTGTAATTTTATCAGTCATGCAGTGACATTCAATGGCCCATTAACAGAAGATGCCTCACCAGAGGGAGGATTGGTTTGTAGAAGAGAAAAAGAAAACTGCCCAATTAACAGAAGATAATTGCCCCACCTCTAGTAGATGGCAAATAGAATAGACACTTATCTTGCAATCCAGACACCATATAATGAGCTATTAATCAAAATAAAGCAGTTATTAATAGAAAGCTAAATGTGCAAAATGTGTTTGCAATAGAACACCTGCAATGCTGGCTTTGGGGAGAAGAAATGAGTTGGAGTCTAAAGGAGTAACTTGGTGAACAGCCCAGTTTGTGTGTATAATATTTCAAAAATATATAAAAATAGATACACATAGATTTAAACATAATATATAAAACATTAGTATATAAAATATATTAATATAGAGAAATAAATAATAAATAATTACAAATCATTATATATCCTTCCAATGTCCTTTATATATGTATATATACATATACCATATATATATATATCTATATCTCCATATATAAATAAAAAGGACATTGGGAGGATATCCAGAATATTGAGTTATACAACAAGAGAAATAAAAATTCCATTCCACAAAACTTTCCTAAAATGGCCCTTTCCCTCCTGGCTGGTGCTGACCACGATAGCAGAAGAGCATCCCTGCTCTTGCCCCAGTGGAGCAAGGCTTAGCCAAAGACACCATATGAATACACACACACACACACACACACACACACACACACACACACACATACATATATATATATATACAGATATATATACATATATATATATAAATATATTCAGATCAGAGCAAAGAACAGTGAGATTGATGCAAGATTCAGTGCAGAAGTACTTAGAAAGCTTTGTTTAGCTAGCAGGAGACAGGAAAGGGAAAGGTCATGCTCTAAATGCAAGAGGAGACATATTTATAACATTATATGTCTTAGTGATTTATTTGAAAAAAAGAAAGGATGTGTAATCTAAATTAGTTGATCTCTCCTCTTCATTTACTTTGTGTTACAGTGGTGGCTTGAAGCCACAAAGTAAAAGTGGGATCTGGCCTCCAGCATCAGCTCCTGCATCCCAAAGAAGCTGGTGGTCTCACTAGACACAGAAGTGTGTGGAAGGGGAGGAGGAGAGATGTTTGACATGTCCTTTGACACAATAACTGACTTAACAGACAAAAGAAATGTGAAAATCTATTTGGTTTCAGCAAAGCATTTTATCCAGGGCCACGTGAGAAATTATTAATTAAGCCAGTGAACATGAACAGCAGCAGAATGGGAAACCAGGCAAGGGAAATGACAATGATGAATGTAGGAAGGCTGAGCTGCAGCCTGGAAGAAGGTTAGCAGTGTTTAACATTTTTTGAGGTTGACTTTGGCACTAAAAAAGTAGGGCAACGTTGATGACACCTCCTAATGACACAATGCAATTGGGAGCACCAATGTGTAGGAGGATTGGGAAATCACAGAGGAAGGAGGGGATTGACCTTGACTGCCATGTTCAAAATGGAATGAGAATTAGTAGTTAATTCTAGTCTTGGTACTAATCACCAGAATTGATTGCTACAGGGTGTAACTGCCTAAGAAGGAGAATAAGGAAACCCGTATGGACATCCTTGTTATCAAAGAGTAAATGAGGGATTCATAATGAATCCGTGATGCCCACAAACACGACTTGTGAGTCTTTAGTAGGAATGGGGACCTCATCTCCAAAGGGCAGTGGTGTCCATCTCTGTTTAAGAAAAAGAGATTTCATCTAGGAAGAGCTAGAGAGACAAGGCTGATACCATGAAGTAAAAATGTTTACTTCTTAGCTACAGAGCCAAATGATGTGGATACTGTACCTGGAGACACTGAGCAGTGACATTTGGACAGGGAAAAGTCAATAAGTATGCCAATAAAACAGAAAAAATATAAGAGAGAAATTAACCAAATAAAACAGCAAACTACAGCCTGTCCATTGGCCCAGACTGTAAACGAGCTGCAAATCATCAGAGACTGAGGTCTCAGCACAGACTTCCTGCTGGCATAATGCAACAAAAAATTCTGCATTTCTAAGACAGAGCCTTGGGTGTTACTCATAAAGACTAAATAACAAACCAGACAATTGGACTTCAAGGTTCAGAGGGTCCCATCCAGCTCCATGTGCCTGAAGGTCTCTCTCTGAGGTGACCCAGCTGAGCAGGAGCAGAGGAATAGTTGCTCAAGCATGTTGACTCCATCACCTGAATGCCACCTCCATCTCTTCCTCCTGCTCTACCATGTCCTAAGGCATGCACAGACCAGCTCCAGTCTGCACACAGTCAAAGCAGCAAAATTCAGTTGTACCTACACTACTGAGCAGCTCCCCCTTGGCTTTTGGGGCTGGATGTTGTCCACCTTGAACTGATTTCAGGGAATACATTGCCACACACTCCAACTTGGATCTTGCAAGTGTCCCCAGGCTGGAGATGCCACTGGTCTTTCCCAGCTGATGGACTACATCCAGAGGAGATCAAGAGTGGCAGAACAGCTCTCTGCCTGCATGTTGTGGTCTGACACTGGCCAGATGGCAGGCAACCACTACAGATGCTCGCTCACTCACCCTCCCCTGCTTCAACTGGGCAGAGGAGAGACAAAAAATTAAATTAAAGGTTCATGAGTTGAGATAAGGACTTGGAGAAAACACAACACTCCAAGAGCAAAACAGGCTCAACTTAGAAGTACAAAATGAATTTATGACTAACAAAGTCAGAGGAGGATAGTGATAAATAAAATGAGCCCTTAAAACACCTTTTACCCCAACTCCTTCCTCCTTCCCACCAACAGCTCAAGGGAGACAGGGGGTGGGGGTTTTGGTCAGTTCATTACCTGACATTTTCTTCCACTGCTCAGGGAGAGAAGTCCTTCCCCTGCTATGTCATGGGGTCCCTTCCCATAGGAGACAGTTTTTTGTGAACTTCTCCAGCACGGTTCCTATCTCACGAGCACCAGTCCTCCCAAAACTGCTGCAATGTGAGCATCTTCCACGGGCAAACATTCCTCCCAAAACTGCTGCAGCATAGGTCACTCTTCCAGAGGGTGCAGTCCGCCAAGGACAGGCTGCTCCAGCCTGGGAGCAGGGGCTTCCTCTCTCCACCGAGGCTCCCACTGGATCACAGCCTCCAGTGGGAGGACTGTGGGTGGATCTCTGCATCCCCCATGGATCCCCATGGGCTTCAGGGGCACAGCTGCTTCACCATGGTCCTCACCATGGCCTGCAGAGGAATCTCGGCTCTGACATCTGGAGCACCTCCTTCCCCACTGCCCTTGGTGTCTCCATGTCATTTCCCTCACATGTTCTCACCTCTTCCTTTTCTCTGGCTACAAAAACACTGTACCCCACTTTGTTTTCATTTTCTTCTTAAATGTATTATCACAAAGGCATTACCAACATCTCTAATTGTCCCAGGCCTGACCAGCAGCATGTCCATCTTCAGAGCCACCAGGGCATGGCTCTGCCAGACATGGTGGAAGCTTCCAGCAGCTTCTCACAGAAGCCACCCCTGTGGCCACCCCTGCACTTCCAAAAACCAACAAAGCCTGTATCATCCATCTCCATGCTCTGTGTCTTAATAAACACTAGGCCAGTAGTCATTAGTTACTCATACAACCCATCCCTGTGGTATCAGCAGACATTGTGTCTCCTCCTGCTACTGAAGGTATGTATCAAGTGACCCCTGAGACAGAGCTCAGCCTTTGCCAGGGCTGCCAAACACCTCTCTGAACAGCCTTATCTGGATGGAAGAAAATATCCTGCCCCTTCCCTTCCACCTGAGAAAACTGGATCCATCTGCCTACACGGTTACTTTAATAAACACTCTCATAGCTGAAACAACAAGGATTTGGAGAGTGGTATCTGCCTAGGAATGTTCTCCAGCAGTGGAGTCTGGGATAGCCCTCACTCATCCTATTAAACCTCTTCAACCTCTAAAACCAAGGTGGTTGCATCCAAACTGATTGTAGGGATAAGTTTTTGGCTTGGGAGTGTGTGCTACCAAACTCAGTGTGAGAAGAGGGCTAGGAACAATTCTAGGAACTGGAGTTTACATCAAGTTTCCACACCCAGGAACATGTCCTGGGACTCTTTAATTTACTAGTACAGATGTAGCTATGGATCTGATCAGATATTTCAGAAGGCAATGGAAAATTTCCCATCTTACCGCATAAGCAGTGTTATTAGCATTTTCACCAAGATAGGAGATGTCCTCCAGTGGAGATTTTCAAGAATTAGTTAGATAAAATCACAGAAACACAGAATGGCTTGGGTTGGAACGGACCTCAAAGCTTATCTTGTTCCACTCCCCTGCCATGGGCAGGGACACCTTCCAGCAGACCAGGTTGCTCCAAGCCTCGTCCAACCTGGCCTTGGTCCCTTCCAAGGATGAGGCAGCCACAGCTTCTCTGGGTACCTGTGCCAGGGCCTCACCACCCTCACAGCCAAGAATTTCTCCCTGGTATCCCATCTAACCCTGCCCTCTGACAGTGGGATCCCATTCCCCCTTGTTCTGCCCCTCCAGACCCTTGCTCAAAGTCCCTCTCTGGCTCTTGGAGCCCCTTTAGGCACTGGCAGGGGCTCTGAGGTCTCCCCAGAACCTTCTCCAGTCCAGTGTGAACACCCCCAGCTCTCCCAGCCTGTCTTCAGAACAAGGAGGAGTATGGATTTCCTGCCTTTTTGTATCTTGGTCCAGGCTTCCTGCGTGGACATCCCTCCCTAAATTATCTCTGCTGTGTCTCTGAAAACCAGGCAGCAAGTCTCCAGTGCTGACTCATTCATCTCTATAGCTACTACAAATTCTCATTTGCTCCACATCCTTAGTACCTCCAGGGTTTGAGATGAATGACAGAACATTAGCAACAGGCAATTCATTAGTACTAGAGGCAGTCCAAAATTTTCCATTGAAGCCTTTATTGTCTTGTTTCCTCTGCTAGGAAAGGAAGTTGGTGGGAGGGAAAAAATAATTGGTTTGGTAAAAAAAAATTAAATCTGGTTTCACAATATTACTTCTCGGGGGAAATTAATTTTCTTAGTACTCATTTTGATACCTTACAAAGGGAGTAAATGTTTCCTTTAAGTTTTGTATCTTTTTTTTCAGGGAATAAAGGTAACAAAAGAAGCAGAATGCAAAACAAAGAAGAAGGGGGAAACAACACCCAAGAAACACCTGATTCTGTCATTTTCCCATAATTTCCAGATAAAAATGGAAAGCATTCATTCATTCATTCCTTCTTTTTTTGCCAAATGTGCTTTTAATTGTTTCACATCCACCAGCAAACGCCACTGTGAGCACATTTTGTTGCTTGTTCCCTCTGATCCCAAACCCCCAGAGTCAAGTCCAGCCCACTCCATCCTTTGGTGCACCAGGGAGAAATGCTCTGCCCACCCCATCCAGACGTTCAGGAGGAGAAATCCCCTCACCCAATACAGATAAAGCCCACACAGAACTGAACAAGAAACAGCTTCATCCACCACCAGCAGCTTTCCATGGGGCTTGTCACTGACCTGACTGAAGGATTTCCTGCTCCTTGGTCCTTCAGGGTCCACAGGCCACCCTGAGAAGCAGGACCAAAGAGAAGGGGGGGGGTTTGAATGAGATGTAACCTGCCTTGGTTACCTATAAACTTGGGCAGCTCATGTCCTGGGGAGGGAAACTGAGGCAAGAAGCCCCTCAGTGCTGGAACCTTGCTTGACCATTGCACACCCAGTGAGAGCAGTGGGAATAAGTCCATAAATAAATCCCATATATAACGGAATAGTTAATAAATTGTAGTTAATAAATATATAAATATAAAATATAAATAATGTAAATACTATGAATAAGATAAATAAATGCTAGAAATACTGGAAATAAATCCTCTTTATTCTGTAGGATCCCTGGGCACAGGCAGTCTCTGGCAGACATCCACACTCCTGCCACGCTGGCCTCACTGAAGGCCTCTGGCTCAAATGCTGATACAAACAAATCCCTCATCCCTCTGGCTGGGAGGAACCTCCATCTTCCATGGACATCACCACTAGGTACCACCTCTGCTCTGTACCTCTGTGTGGAGCTAGGAGGAGGTCACAGGCACGTGGTCTCTGTGATACTCATCTGTCCAGGTACACAGAGGTTAAAAAAGAGAATTCTTCCCTTCAGCATGGACTTCCCCCATGACCTTGGGCTAGTTGCTGACTCTATCCCATACTCTCAGGTATTCCTCACATGGAAATAATGCCCAGTGGGACAGAGCAAGCTTAAAAACTCCTGCTGGTCTGCTCTTTGGTTTCACCAAGGAATTGTTTCCCAGCCTTGGAAACACTGATTTGCAGCAGTGTTTGCAGAGGACTGTAAGGAAATCTCCCCCTGACTCTCTGCTGATGGGGAGCTTTTATCTGTGCACAAGGAAGAAAAGCCCCATGTGAGCCACCCTTGCTGCTCTCTAGCAAGAGGTCATGAGGAGGTAATTTTTGGCTGCTGGGTGGCCCAAAAGGTTGCCCCAATAGGCTGTGAGTCTCCATCCTTGGAGATGTACGATATCCACCCAGCATGTCAGCAGCCAGGCTCTTGGCAGCAATTAGGATTTGGAGATTTTGGGTTTTTATAAGAATACAAATAATAAACAACACTTGGAAGATGCCTAATTTGAACAGAAAATGAGAACAATTAGCCAAACCATCACTTATGCATTAATGAAGAGGCGCTTGTGTTCTGTGGCTGAGCGTCAGAGCAAACACTTCTGCAAGGAAGAAAAACATGGAAGTGGGAGAGCACTTTCCCAGGTGGAAAGAGAAGCCCTAAGAGTATTGTGAAAGCCAACAAGCAACACAAAGAAAGCTGAATCCTTCTAGTTCTTCTTAGGTTTAACATTCCTGCTGATCCAACCCCTTTCCTTTGGGAGGAACCCTAGCCCAGTGCCTTAGGAATTTGCTGGAGCAGACTGGAGGGGTAGGAAGGTGAGCAATCTGCATTTAAATATGCAAATAAGTCCAATTATCCTTTGTGGCAGTGGAAGAGAAGCAACACATCGGCTCTCCAGTTCCAGGAGAAGGCTTTCTGCTTTAGCCCTGCTATCTGCATCACGAGCCCAGACCTTACAAAGTGAGCAGACAAAAAGCTGAGTCTCAGTTCATAGCAGATTTAAGGGCTGTGTCACTCCCAGAGACCCCTTTCCCAACACTCTCCAATCCTGCAAAACAGAGGCCCCAAAAATCCCTGGCCACTTTCTCGTGTCTCAGCCAAGCACCACCATCACACATGGACGCACCTGAGCCTCCAGCATTACCCAGTGAGAGTTAAGAACTGATGCCAAATGACAGCAAAAATCAGGATCTCACTGCTTGAACTGTTTCCCACTTAGGGAGGGGGGAAAGCAGATGATTGTCAGCTTTGCTCACTGGGACAGAAGAGGCAAGTCCCAGCTTCATCTCAAATCTGCATGAAACCTGTTTGATGGCCAGGTGTCACCTCTAATCTCCCCAAGAAGGAAAATAAATCATTCAGAGGCATAAACACCTCAGCATTCACACAGCTATAGGGAAAAGCAAAACAGCTGCAATCTCACTTTTTGTCCCCACAGCTTTGCTCTATGCCACTTCCACCCTGGCAGGGGTGGGCTCTGCCAAAGAAAGTGCTGGAAAACACAACTGCAGCAACCCCTCCTTGCAAACGTACACGCAGGGCAACCACCCCATCACTTGTTTTTGCATTCCCAACACATCGAACGCCCTGACCCGGAGAGAAACAACAACAGCAGCTCACTGCGAGGAGTTTCACACTCAGAATCCCAAACAAGGTCTCTACTGCTGAAGTGAAATAAGGGCATCCATTCCTAGTTGGCTGGGGAGGTGCTGGGGGGACAGAAGGATGTGTCATCCCCTGCTGCGCTGCATTAAAACATGGCAGCATCTGAAGGCTGCCCCACCCAAGCGGCCTAGGATGCATGTCCCTCATCCTGGCGCATCCCCGGGATGCTTTGTCTTGAGCGGGGGCCAGCCTGAGACGCTTCCTGGGACGCTCCTGCCCCTGGCTGGGGCCCCCCATCCGTGCACGGCCCCCGGTGATACGGTCAGGCTGCCGGTCCTTTGGGTTGGCTGCAGCCTGACAGCCGGGGACGTGCTTGGGAAGGACCAGAGGTGACTTGCACATTCCATGGAGGTGACCCCAAACATTACCCCTATGGAAATCCAAGGCGGTGGGTGTCTTTGAATTTTGGAATGCACAGGATGGGGGGAACACAAAGACACTCAAACCTGCTGCCAAACCAAACAGCCATAAAAAAGCGTCCATGTATTCACTACCTGCACAATACCTACTGCTCCATCATCGATTCCCAGAGAGGTGGGGAATTTTAGGACACCCCCCGCGCAGGAAATCGGCAAGCCCCCCCGGGATGTTTCACAGCCTCACTCCCAGGGTGGGATGCTCCTCCAGGGAAGCGCACAGGGGGGCTGGATGAGAGCTGAGGAGGGGCCGGCAGGTTGGGGATCAAGATGGATAGCGGGGACGGGGGGGACGGGGGGGAACGGGGATATGTTTTCTCACCTGTAGGACGAGCTGACCCCCGCCGCCACCTCCTCTTTGATCTGCCTGTTGACAGCATCGGCAGCCGCCCGGCCTCTGCTCGGCTCCGCCGGCTGCCCGCCCGCCTCCTCCGCCTTCTTCCGACCCTTGTCTCTCCCATCCCCGGGCCGCGCTGTTTTGGGATGCTCATCCTCCACCTCGGGGTGTTCCTCCTTCTTCTCGGGAGCGATGTGCACCTTCCGCCGCTTCTCCTGAGCCGGTTTCTCCGGGGGAGCGCGGTCCAGGGCCAGGACGGGGGAAGGTCCCGGTTTGGGGATCCAGGGATGGTCGCCCCGCTTGGGGATAGGCCAGGCACGGAAATCCTTCTGGTACTGCGTCTCCTTCTCGAAGGGAGTGTCCGAGGGCTGGTACTCGCTCTTGGGCTTGCAGCTCGGCTCCGGCCGCTGCACCTTCCAAGGCTTGTAGTCATGCCGCATCACCGAGTCGGCCGGGGGAGAGGCGTGCGGGGCCGGGCCGGGCCGGGCGGCACCGGGAGCCGGCTCAGCTCCCCCGGCCCCCGCAGCCGCCTCGCCGCCCGGCTGGGTCTCGATGGGCGCCGCGGGGCGCGGCGGGGGCGCGGCGGGATGCTCGGTGGCCTCCGAGTATTTGGTGAAAACGAGCGGGACGGCGATGTCCGCCTTGTCCAGCTGGTTCCAGAAGCGGGCGATGCAGCAGGCACGGGTGATGCAGGGCCACGCCATGGCGGCCCCGCGCCGGGAGCGACCGCTCCGCGCTCCGAGCCCCGCACCGCTCTCCGCCCCGAGCTCCGCGCTCCGCCCGCGCCGGGGAGGCGGGGACAGCGGGAGGGGCTTGCACGCACACGGGCAGGGCACGCACACGCGGGACACACCTGCACATCCACGCACGCCACGCGGTGTGGTACATGGCCATGGGTGTGCCCACACTGCACGGCTGCACAGCTCGCACGCATGTGAGGATGGCTCTGTGTGTGTGCCCACACCTGCACGGCTGCACACACTTGCAAACACATGTGAAACACACCCATGCATGTGTGCACACACATGCTTGGTCATAGGCCTGCACACACATGTACAAGGCACTCAGGTGTGCACTCGCTTGCATGCAGGGTCACAGAAACCTGCACATGCACATTTTCAAAAGCCCACGTGTGTGTGCACACAGCTGCACTGCCACAGACCTGCAGAGCTGCACACACATGAGGAGACACATCCATGTGAGCACAGACCTGCCTGCTTCAAACACACCTGCACAATCACACACCTGCTCACACACCTGCCAAACAGGCAAACCCAACAAACACTCCTCGGTGTGCACACACATGCATCATCACACACCTGTACTGTGTGGACACCTGCATGACTGATCATACACATATGTGCAAGGCGCCCATGTGTGCAAACACATGAACGTGTGGTCACACACAGACCTGCACGCACACATGAGAGATGCGTGTGTTTGTGTGCGTATATCTGCACAGGCACACACAGCTGCACACACATGTGGAGACATGCCCATGTATGCCTGC
The DNA here is from genome assembly GCF_012460135.2 of Molothrus ater. Classification (NCBI taxonomy): domain Eukaryota; kingdom Metazoa; phylum Chordata; class Aves; order Passeriformes; family Icteridae; genus Molothrus; species Molothrus ater. Next base: position 101,593,934 of record NC_050479.2, on the reverse strand, counting down.
CTGTAACTGCAAGGACACACACCAGGGCACAAACATGCAGGAAATGCCCATGCATGTGTGCAGACACACAAATGCTTGGTCACATACCTGCGCACGTATGCGCAATGTGCCCATGTGTTCATGCAGATGCATGCATGGTCACTCACACCTGCACACACTCATGCACAGGAATGTGAACACACATGCAAGACACTCTTGTGTGCACACACCTGCACAGGCATATGTGCACATGCACACACATGTGAGCTAACACACAAGCACACACACTTGCACACAGACACGTGGACATGCAGAACCACACAAATCACATTCACACGTGCAGGTTCTCATGTAAGCGTGTATGCAGTGCACACTGACATTTGTACACACAGGTGTGCACACACATGCATGTACACGCATGCAAGCACGTCCAAACACATGCATGTATACTCAAACCTGTACACATACACAGAATTCACAAAATTCACAGAATCACTAGGTTGGAAGAGACCTTCAGGATCATCGAGTCCAACCCATGCCCTAATACCACCTCAACTAAACCATGGCACTGAGTGCCACATCCAGTCTTTTTTTAAACACATCCAGGGATGGTGACTCCACCACCTCCCTGGGCAGGCCATTCCAGAACTTTATCACTCTTTCCATGAAAAACTTTTTCCTAATATCCAACCTCTATTTCCCTTCCCTACACTCACCCCTGTACACACGTGCACAAACATGCACATGAACAACTGAAAATGCACCCCCGTGCTCACACATGCACAACGGTATGCACGCCTGCACTCACATGTGCAAGCACATACATGCACACAGACATAAACGTGAACATGCACACACATCTGGACACACACACAGCTGGACATGTCTGTCCACTCACATGTGCACATATGCTGCATATGCACGTGTATGCACAAGCACATTCCTATATGCACATGTGCACATACACACAGATGCACGCACATACGTGTCCAGTCTCACAAATGTGCACATGCTGTACACATGCATGTGAACACGTGAACAGATGCACCCATGAGCAGACAGACAGACATAGACACAACATGTGTGTGCTCCTGTGTGCATGCACTCATGCACCACAGATACTTGCTCACATGTACACATATGGGAGCTGGCCCTCTGTGTGCACATGGATGTGCAGACACACACACACACACACACACACATTTCATTATTTCCTTTTGCCTCTTTTGCAGTTGCAAACCCGCACCAAAACACCCCCCAGCTATCTCCTGCTGACGCTTCTTCTGAAATCTGATTCCCAGGGTTGATTCACAGTTCGAAATCCCACCCTCCTTTCTAGCTTTGCCTCCACTTTCACTCCATCCATCATGCCAGCCCTCCAACACTTCCGCCATCCCTCTGTTTCTCCATCCTGCCATCAGTCCCTCCACCCCTCCCTCACTCTATTCCTCCCTCCTGTTTCTCCATCACTTCATTCCTCCATCACTCTATTACTCCATACCTCCATATTTCCATTCATCCCTTCATTCCTCTCTATCTCCATCCCTTCATCCCTCCATCCCATTCTCCCACTGTCCCTCCATCACTCCCTCAACCCCTCCATTCTTCTCTGCATCTTTGTCTTTATTCCCTGGTGCCAATAAAGTCCATTTGCACCCAAATCACATCCACACTTGAAGCCCTCCAGCCTTTGTCAGCCTTGCGGCACTGCCAGCATTTCCACTGGGAGCAGAACTCAAATAAAACCAGGGAAATCCACACACTCAAATGCTGAATTACAAAGAGAAAAAGCAATTCCCACTCACAGTGACTGCAGCTGCTGGGAATGCAGTGAAAAGCAGGATTATCCCTGTGGGGATAGTTTCTCTACTATAATGCTTTGTCTTCCCTTATTGATTCTCAGGCTTTGAGGATTTTGGGCTTGGGTTTGGTTTTTTTCTTCGCTTGTCTTTGCCTGGAATGGCTTAATTTCATTCTTACCTGCAGGCAAATTGTGGAAACTCATTTTATGCATGGTATTGGAGCACTCAGTGCTGGGGATGGATGGCTCAAAGAGCCGCCTTTGGAAAGAGAATAAATAAATAAATATCAACTAGAAATGTCCTTACACAGACATTACTTTGTCTTCCAGAACTGCATCACTCCTGCTATTACATCCAGTGCAATTAAAAGTGAGGATTGCAATTAAAGATTTAGGAAGCTCCTCAGTATTTCCCAAGCTGGGACCCAAGCCATAGTGCTCTGGGGCATCAATGCACTGTGCATCACCTTTGTAAGTGTGAGGTGTGCTCCTGCACATCCACAATAGACGTGCTCATCTCTGCTTAGGCTGGGCTTTGAAACAGAATCACAGAATCATTAAGGTTGGAAAAGTCCCCTAAGATCACTGAGTCCAACCATTCCATCAGCACTGCCAAGGCCACCACAGACATATTTATGTCTGTGAAAAACGCATTCACTGTCATGTGAAAATCACAAAAGTTTCATAAAGGACAATAGGAGACAAGGACCATAGAGCAAAGGTTATTATGGCTGGGTGCATTTTGGCACTCAGACAAAACCACACTTATCTTTGGGGATACCCCTTAAATACCTTTTCCCTTACATCAGCCTGTTGCATATTCATAGACCCTTATGCATAATAAAGTTTTTCCCAAACTAGTTTACATATTTTTACATGGGCCCTCCTTTGGTCCACCTTTTTAGAGCATGCATATCCCTTGGTTGTGATTTTAGTCCATTTTTAACACCATCTTCAGTTTTGGGCCTCAGTCCACACTGTCTTCAGACGATGAGTGCTGGTAGTTGGTGCATCTGTAGCAGATGTCCTCATCCTATGTTCACTGGATATTATCCCATCCAAGCAGGCATTTTAACACGATCATACTTATAACAGCTATTTCACTACTATGTCTGAGCTAATTAACAACAGAAATAAAAACTCTATCTTTATAACAAAGTTACTTCAACATTACAGGTATAGAATCCATTTTAATATTTGTGAAAAGCCAATATTATAATATGCATATATAACACGTTCCAAATGCCACATCTACATGGCTTTTAAATCCCTCCAGGGATAGGGACTTCAGCACTGCCCTGTGCAGTTTTTGCCATGGCTTGACAATCCCATCAATGAAAAATATCCAGCCTAAACCTCTTTTTAGGCAACTTGGGACCATTTCCTCTTGTCCTGTTGCTTGTTACCTGGGAGCAGAGCCCAACCTCCACCTGGCTCCAACCTGCCTCCAAGGAATTATTATGAATGAAGATAAGCTTAGGACAAGTCCTGCCTTTGGCTCAGATTTCTGGCACTGCTCTGTTAGGGGCAGCCTGCACCCAGATTGCTCTTGTTCACAAGTTCTTAATACTGGCTTATTTGGTCTATTACAAAATGAATTATTTATTGAATAGACACAAAATTAACAGACATAAGACTTTGAACAGACTATTTACTACACAGGATAAAACAAAAACAACTCCTAGTAGATAAAACACAGTGCACTATAAAAAGGTACCTATATTACAGCTAGCTAAGAGATAGTATAGATTAGGATTCAATGTAACTTACCACCACATTGATGAAGGAGTACACATAGAATTCTTTCACTCAGTTTTCAGGAAAGTATCCACAGAATTTGCATCTAAACTCTGGGGAGAAGTCCTACACTTTTCCAAGGTGTGTGTAGGAGGCTTCTTCCTCTGTGAAAGTCTGCGTAGCTTTTATAGTTTGTAACGTGAAGGGTCTCCCAGTCAGCAATTCCAGTTTATCTCCCCACATCTTCTTCTCGAGGCCAGGTTTTTATTGGGAATTCCACCTGACAGAGAGAAATAACTCACCAGGTAGGCAAGCTGGCCTGGGTTAGCTTATCAATTCATGAGGGCAGGGAGAATGTCTGGAGCTATGCACCATCTAATGGATAGAGCAGATAAGCTCTGCTGCGGTGGGGGGAAGTCCTGCCCCAGGAGCTGAAGACAGTGAGAAGGTTCCCCATTTTCTCCAGGTTGAAAGGCGAAAAGGAGCCTTTTTTTTCCAGGTTGAACCCCCCATGTCCCTCAGCCACTCCTCATGGTCCAGACCCTTCTCCAGCTCCATTCCCTTCTCTACATGGTCCAACTCCTCAATGTCCTTGTCAGAGTAAGGGGCCCAGAACTGGACCCAGGACTGGATGTGCCTCAGCAGGGCTCAGCAGAGTGGGATGGTCACTGCCCCAGTCCTTTTGGACATACCATTGCTGACACAGGTGAAGTGCCCTTGTTCTCCTGCCCATCTGGGCACACCTAGGATCACGTTTAGCCACTCTCAACCTGCACTCCTTGGTGGTTTTCAAGCAGCTGCACGAGGGCTGCGGGGGCTCCACTGAATCATCATGAAACTGCTGTTGTCAGACCCCATCTCTGTGTTTCCATGCACACGATAGGAAACAGCTTTTGCATTTGTTATAGATGAGTAATGAGATGATTGGCTCTCACAATTAAGGGATGAATGTTGTATGTTAAGAGAAGCTTTATTGATGTATAGTTATGTTATTGTGGTTTGTTGTTCATATGCCCTCTGTTCTCCCCATAGTCCCCTTCCACCCTGGTATTGTTGTCATCAGACAGCCTGGGTTGTCAGGGTTGTCCGAGACATGGAGGGAAGGCATGTACCTGTGTGAGAAACAACTGCTCACTTTGAAAATTTAAACAGGTTTATTAAACCTTAACAAAAATACAACAAAGGACTGTAAAAGGAAAAAGCTGCAGTGCTGGGAACTGCCCCTCGTGGATACCACATGGCCAGTTCATCTTCAGGATGGATGCTCAGTCTTTTATAGCCCTGGGGGTTGCATCAGCCAGCCCAGCCCTCCCAGAGTCTGTCACTCAGCTCTTCTTTGCCATTTATCAGTGGAGATTGCTCTCTTGTGACTTGATTGGGGGTCAGGTGTTGCCGTGCTGCACCCCCTGAGCAACCCCCTGAGCTTTTCCATTCCCCACTGCCCCATGCCAGGGACACCTGTGCAGCCTTCTTTGTACCTGTCCTAGACAGCCCAGGCTGTCTGATGGCAGCAACACAGGGGGGAAAGGGAACTGTGGGGAGAACAGGGGACATCTAAACTACAATAACATAACTATACATCACTAAAGCTTTTCTTAATATTCACACAATAGTTATCTTTTAATTGTGGGACCAAATCATCTCATTATCCATCTATAACATACCCAGCCCCTTGCATGGGCAGTTGGGAATGGGGAAAGCTTGTTGCTGGGGGGCACAGCATGACAACACCTGACCTCCAAACAAGTTTCAAGAAAGTCTCCACCAAAGGAGGACAAAGACAAAGTTGCCTGGCAGACTTTGCGGTGGGCCAGGGCTGCCTAATGCAACCCCCAGGGCCATAAAAGGCGGAGCAGCCATTTTGTAGAAGAGCACATGGCAGCTGGTCATGTGCTCCCGGCAAGCTGCTATTTTTCCTGATTCAGACCTTTGCTGGATTTCGTTAAGGTTTAATAAACCTTTGAAAATTTTAAAAGTGAATGGTTGTTTCTCACACATTGAATGGACTATGGTATTACAGAAAATTAATATATGTATAGAAACAGGAACAAGGAAAACTGGAAAAGAGTGACCTTATGATGGTGACGCAAGGTCTGCAAGGAAGATGTGCAATCAAAGTATTGCAATGGGATCAAGCTTTCTGACTGGTGAAGTTCAAGACTGTGTTTATTTTTAAATAGTCTCAATAATTTCATTTATCTTAAAGCTGCCATGGTGATTTCGGAGAGTGTGAACCCAGTCTTGCTCTGAGAACTGCTGCCCACAGAGGCCCTGCACATGTTTGTGGACTTTCCTGCAGAAAACCTTGCAAAGTGTGTTGGGAAGGATGAAGGTTTGACAAGAAAGTCTCACAGATATGTATGCTTGGCAGAGAGATTTTTGAATGTAGAATCTGAAGAAGGAATAGAAATGAAAGAAAGTTTGATACAGAGGAAAAGAACTGCTGAGCCAGTCTTACTGGATATCCAAGAAGACAAAGGGTATGTTAGTTAGAAGGGGTTTTTATGACTTAGAGCAAAGGATAAAACCACCTCAAACAAAAAGATATTTTTACCAAGCAGAAAGATAGCACAGGCAAACAAGTCTGCCAATGTTGCAAGTAGAAAAAAGGTCTCAGAATTCTCCACTGCAAGAAAACTGAAGAACAACTTCTAGCTTAAACTGTAATGTACTAACTTTTAGTGACTGGAGAATAGTAACATGAATATGGTAATTACAGTAGTTATGATAGGCTATAGGTAAAAGTTAAGGTATAGATTGGTTCTTCTGTATTAAGATGCTCAGCAAAGAAAAGTATCTAATGCATTGTAACCAAAACCAAAGGGTGTCCAGGCCTGCCTGCAGCTGGAGCTGACAGCTGCAGGCACAGGCTCTGTCACCCACGACCCTGGACTGCTGTAATGTATTGGATGTAATAAACTGCATTTTGGAGAGCAGCCTGGAGTCCTGCATGCCTCATTCAGGCTCTTACAATGCTGCCCACGTTTTAGTTGGCAAACTTGGACTTACTGGCAGTGAGAGACCTCCCAGTGAACTCAGAATGAAGCAGCCACAAGGATCAGGCACCTGAAGGAGGGTGACTGGGGCCTGGAGAGGAGTTGCTGCTGGACAGTACCTGGATCGGAGCCTCAGCGTGCAGCACCTGCTGCATAGCTGGACAGCAGGTGAGCACAGGAATAACGGGGCAGAATAGGTCTGTCACTCAGAAGGATATGTATCAGCATTAAAATCTTTTATTAAATCCAGTCCAAGTAAATGACCAAAAAAATAACTTTAAAACCTTCTAGCATGCACTGTGAAAAATGCGTATTTTATGATTGGCTTTTCACGAATATAAAAATGAATATTATATGTGTTATGTTAGAAAGTTATGCCATAGTAATTTTCTTAAGTAGTGTGTTAAATATAGTTTTAGGTTATAACATAATGTTAAAAGAGAAACAATGCTATGAAAGATACTTTTTCTAAAGAAAGGACTCGCAGCGAGATGGCAGCCACAGGACACCTAAATCTTTCAGAGAAAGAGAATTTATTCTCTCTTATCAGAATAAATGAACTTCTTCCCGCCTCGCTCAGCCATGAACACGCCATTAGGATTAAGAGGAAGAAGACGACAGTGACCAGACAGAATCCTGTGTTTGAATGGAATTTATGCATCATGTATGAGGTGAATGAATATGCAACAGGTTATTGTTTTTAAGGGTTAATCCTCTGTTAACGTGTGTCCTTTTTAGGGCTTATGCTGCCCAGAAAAAGGTACCCGGACGTCCATAACTCTTTGTTTCTATTGTCTCGTATTGTCCTAATCTCAATTGTTCAAATTTTTATTACTCTAATTATATTGCCATTTTTATAACGATTTTATTACTATTAAACTTTTAAAATTTTAAAAACAAGTGACTGGCGTTTTTCACATGCACTGAGATCAAATTCACAAATGCCGATCCCAGTCTCTGGATACCAGAGACTACTGGGACTCCGTAGGGGTCAAATTATACAATGCTATTTCTCGCCGCGACAAAGCAGCAGCAGATTTAGTCCCCGCTTGCCGCACGCTTGTAGAAATCTTTTGCACCCTTTTCCCTGTGCCGTTCCACCTGAACCCTCCTCTCGGTTTCCAGCCTCGCCCAGCCTCTGCAGCCGCGGGCAGCGGGGGAAGGCACAGAGGGAAACAGCAACTGCGGCTGCGGTAGCGGAGGTAAAATAACCTGGAAACTGTTCTGCCGCAGGAGATGAGGCTGATCCTTTAAAATCCAAGACTAAGAAACCCCGAAAAACAACCAGATTTGTTTCAAAATGACCCCAGGGACTCCCCAGTGCCTGGAGGAGAGCTTTCAACCCAAAAAGAAATGCCGAGCCCCGGTAATTCCCCGGCGCCGCTTCCCGGTTCTGAAGAATCCCCGCAGGGATCAGACTTCCAGCAGCCCGGCAGTCTCAGAACGGGGGATCCCATATCCCCTCAGGAAATCAAAGAGCCGGTTTCACACAAGGGCAGCCCCCACGGCTCGGGCACCGCCACCCGCCGGGCGCTGCGGGCGCTCGATGCACCCGAGGCGGTCGGGAAGGACCAGGACGGGGGCCGGGAGCTGGCTCCGCAGGGACAGCAGGACCTGCCTCTCATCGCCAAGCAAGTCGCCACTGTGAAAAATGCGTGTTTCATGACTGGCTTTTCGCGAATATTAAAATGAATATTATATGTGTTTTGTTAGAAAGTTATGCTGTATTAATTTTCTTACGTAATGGGTTAAATATAGTTTTAAGTTATAACATAAGGTTAAAATAGGAACCATGTATGTGGGATATTTTTTGAAGAAAGGAATTAGGTACTCACACCAGATAGCAGCCACAGGACACCTAAATCTTTCAGAGAAAGAGAATTTATTGCTCTCTTATCAGAAGAAATGAACTTCTTCCTGCCTCACTCAGCCCTGAAGGCGCCATCAGGATTCAGAGGAAGAAGTTGACACTGACCAGACAGAATCCTTTGTTTGAGTGGAATTTATGCATCATGTATGAGGTGTATGAATATGCAACAGACTATTGTTTTTAAGGGTTAATCCTCTGTTAATGTGTGTCCTTTTTCGGGCTTATTTTGCCCAGAAAAAGGTACCGGGACCATCCGTAAATCTTTGTTCCTATTGTCTTGTATTGTCCTAATCCAAATTGTCCAAATGTTTATTACTCTAATTATATTACTATTTTTATAACCATTTTATTACTATTAAACTTTTAAAATTTTAAAAACAAGTGATTGGCGTTTTTCACAGCCACCACCACCAAGAACCACTGAGGGAGCCAAAAAAACATCCCCAGATCTCCTACTCTTGAAGCTAGCAAGGCTTTACAGAAAATTACCAATGCTCTGCAAAATGGACAAACACATCGCTATGTTCCAGATAAACCTCTTGTCCTTGCAGTTTTAGGAGAAACCCTGAGACTGTATGGCCTCATATTTCAATGGGACTCCTCTCAAAGTGATCCTTGTTGATAATTGAATGGGTTTGTCTTGCTTACAAGTCACCAAAGACAATCTTCACATCTTTAGAGATGATTTCTCAAATTAACATCAAAGGGCAAGGCTTCTTTCTATAGCAGGTCACAAATCTGCAATCATCCATTTACCTATGACTAAATCCTATTTTGATTGGGCAATGCAAAAATCAGAAGATTTGCTGTATGCCTTGTTAGATTTTCCAGGTGTTTGCTCCATTCATTATCTAGCACACAAAATGATCAAAGCTATATATTATGCTACAAAGAGAAACCCCTGATCAGTGAAGAGCCTTTAGATGCAGTTACTCTCTTCACTGATGGGTCAGGACAAGCACACAAAGCAGTAATTACATGGCAAAATAAAAATACTCAATCCTGGGAACAAGATGTTCAAAAAGTCGAAGGTTCTTCTCAGGTTGTTGCATTGGCAGCAGTTATAAGAGCATTTCAGCTCTTCCCAGAACCTTTTAACCTAGTCACTGATTCAGCATATGTTGCGAACATTGTTAAGAGACTTGAAAGGTCTCTTTTAAAAGATGTTAGCAACAACAAATTGTGTCTTTGGCTCACCTGTCTTTATCAAATTTTGTTAGACAGAACTAATCCTTATTTTGTTGCTCACGTCAGAGCTCACTCTGGTCTCTCAGGATTTATGGCAGAAGGGAATGCATGAGCTGATGCATTGGCATCAGCAGTGTGTGATGAGGGAGCTGCAGGAGACACTGAAGATTCCACTTTGGTGCTTCCTGCAGCTACCTTGTCTAACATTGGTGAACAAGCTAAATTGTGTCATGCCTTTTTTCACCAAAATGCACAGGCACTCAGATGAGATTTTCACATTTCTCTAGAGCAAGCACAAGCCATAGTAAGGGCTTGCCCTGACTACCAGCTAGTCCAACCCATCCCTTCTACAGGAGTCACCAACCCAAGAGGGTTGGAAAGTTTGCAGAAATGGCAAACAGATGTCATAAAGTACCCTTCTTTTGGGAAGCTTAAAAATATCCATGTCTCTATTGACACATTTTCAAATGCAGTTTTTGCTTCTGTACATACAGGAGAAACATCTACACATGTTTGCCAGCATTTTTCACAAGCATTTTCCTCATTAGGTGTCCCTCAAGAAATTAAAACTGATAATGGCCCTTCATGTGCTTCACAAGAATTAGCCTCATTTTTAAATGACTGGGGTCTTTGCCATACAGTAGTGCATCTGTGTTTCTGTTTCAGGACTTGCTGCACTGAGAGCTGTTAGTGAATTGAGTTGTTCTTAATATAACAGGGAAGTTTTGTGGGAAGAAGGATGTGGACCTATTGGAATGAGTCCAGAGGAGGCGACTGAAATGATCACAGGGCTGAAGCCCATCTGTTCTGGAGACAGGCTGGGAGAGATGGAGGTGTTCAGACTGGACAAGAGAATCACAGAATCACAAGGTTGGAAGAGACCTTCAAGATTATTGAGTCCAACCCAGCCCTAAAACCTCAACTAAACCATGGCACCGAGTGCCACATCCAGTCTTTTTTTAAACCCATCCAGGGATGGTGACTCCACCACCTCCCCAGGCAGGTCATTCCAGTACTTTATCACTCTTCCCATAAAAAACTTTCTCCTAATATCCAGCCTAAATTTCCCTTGGTGCAGCTTAAGACTGTGACCTCTCATTCTGTCAGTTGTTGCCTGGCAAAAGAGACCAACCCCCACCTGGCTGCAGCCACCTTTCAGGAAGTTGTAGAGAGTGATAAGGTCACCTCTGAGTCTCCTTTTCTCCAGGCTGAACACCCCCAGCTCCCTCAGTCCCTCCTCACAGGGTTTGTGTTCCCAGCCCCTCACCAGCCTCGTTGCCTCCTCTGGATGCGCTCAAGTGTCTCAAGGTCCTTCCCAAACTGAGGGGCCAGAACTGGACACAGCACTCAGGGTGTGGCCTCACCAGTGCCCAGTCCAGGGGAAGGGTGACCTCCCTGCTCCTGCTGGCCACACTGTTCCTGACACTGGCCAGGAGCCATTGGCCTTCTTGGCCAGCAGGGCACACGGCTGGCTCATGTTCATGTCAGCCAGCACCCCCAGGTCCCTTTCTGCCTGGGCACTGCCCAGCCACTCTGTCCCCAGCCTGTAATGCTGCAGGGGGTTATTGTGGCCAAAATGCAGGACTTGGCACTTGGACTTATTAAACTCCATCCCATTGGACTCTGCCCATCCATCCAACTGATCCAGGTCTCTCTGCAGAGCCCTCCTTCCTTCCAACAGATTGACACACACGCCCAGCTTCCCAGCTTAGTGTCATCTGCAAATTTGCCAATGAAAGACTCAATCCCCTCATCCATGTCATCAATAAAGATATTGAACAGAGCTGGTCCCAGCACAGAGCCCTGAGGGACACCCCTGCTGGCTGCCCCCAGCTGGATGTGGCACCGTTCACCAGCACTCTCTGGGCCCGGCCATCCAGCCAGTTCCTAACCCAGCACAGAGTGCTCCTGTCCAAGCCCTGGGCTGCCAGCTGTTCCAGGAGTGTGCTGTGGGAGACAGCATCAAAGCCTTGCTGAAGTCCAGGTACACAACATCCAGAGCCTTTCCTGCATCCACCAGGTGGGTCACCTGGTCATAAAAGGAGACCAGGATGGTCAAACACAACCTACCCCTCCTAAACCCATGCTGGCTGGGTCTGATACCCTGCCCATCCTGTAAGTGCTGCATGATGACACTCAGCACAAACTGTTCCATAACCTTACTGGGTACTGAGATCAGACTGACTGGCCTATAATTACCAGGATTCTCCTTCCCACCCTTTCTGCTAATGGACATCAGATTGGCCAGCTTCCATTCATCTGGAACCTTCCCAGTGAGCCAGGACTGCTCGTAAATGATGGAGAGTGGCTTTGCAAGCTCATCTGCCAGCTCCCTCATCACCCTGGGATGGATCCCATCTGGTCCCATAGATTTATGAACATCCAAGCAGCTCAGCAGTTCTCAGACTGCCTCCTCCTGGATAACAGGGGCACCATTAAGACTCTGGGAAGACCTTAGAGGCCCTGCCAGTCCCTAAAGAGACTCCAAGAGCTGGAGACGGACTTTGGACAAGGGCCTGGAGGGACAGGACAAAGGGGAATGGCTTCCCACTGCCAGAGGGCAGGGTTAGAAGGGGTATCAGGGAGAAATTCTTGGCTGTGAGGGTGGGGAGGCCATGGCACAAATTTTCCAGAGAACCATTGACTGCCCCATGCCTGGAAGTGTTCAAGACCAGGTTGGATGAGGCTTGGAGCAACCTGGTCTAGTGGAAAGTGTCCCCTCCCATGGCAGGGGACTGGAGAAATAAGATCTTTGATGTATATTACTTTCAGCCCAGACCATTCTGTGTTTCTGTTATTCCGAGATATTAATGTGTTCTGGAGGGTGCAAGTCTGTACAGATCCATTGCAACAGCTCCCACTCTGGAGCTAATCCATGTCCTAGATCTGTGTTCAGCAGTGCCATCACACAGGTATTTGCACAGCATCTTGCACCTACCTGGGGACTGGGGATTGGCATGTGCACGAAGGGCTTTTGAGCCTCTTTTGGAGAGTCCCTCACCTGCAGCCAGCCTGGCCTCATGCCCCATGGAAACACTCAGTCATGCATTAATCATCTTTATTTATAACAAAACCATGGACAAACCGCCTGGTGAGGTTTTGCAGAATCAGGAGACTTTGCTGCTCTGCAGATACCATGCAGATCTAATGGGTGTTAGAAGCTGCAGAACTAAAAGAAAATACTTAACATCTCAGAGAAATACATGGTTATATATCTCTATATCTATATCTGTATCTTGAAGCATGGCTGCTCATTCTTGTCAAGGGTTGAAAAGACAGGTGTCTGCTAAGGAAGGCAGGAGCCTCTCTTGAAATGGAAAATGTAAACCCTCTCCATCCGAATTATTATTTTTTGAAATTAAGGGGCTCTCAGGCAAAGGTATGGGAACAGGAATAACAGTTCTTTATTAGGAAAAGAAAACACAATTCAGAGTCCCAAGCAGTGGTTCCTTGTCAAACACCCCCTGTGCCACGATAACCACGATGTTTTGGAAGCTGATTAATAGGGTACCTGATAAACCTTCTTCTCCTGGCATCCTCACATGAGGCCAAGGCACCTTTCAGTCAAACCTAAGCTAATGGAGACCATCCAGGGACATTTCTGATAGCTTCTCCTGCATTTTGTGATGGCATGAAGAGCAAGATGACTGGCAATGACCATGTGAGCAGATGTTTCTATCTCTGCAGGATCTGATAACAAAGGTGGACTGGCTTCTTTTCTCACACCACCAGCTGACATCTCATCACATGCTGTCTGTACACATTCTCCCCCACACCCAGTACACACATATCCACCAATTCTTTTAGGAAATCATGCTGTGGCATTGTGAGAACAGCACGGCAAAGCTCAGGGCAAGACCTTCGAGGAGTGCACCGTGGGTTTATTTAGGGAAAACACACCCTACAGCGGTAGCCATCACAAAGGCAGGCACCTAACTCCTTGGTAATCACTGACAAGAGTCAGAGGAAGGGGATGGCAGCTCATCCCATTGCTCCCAGGAGATAACTGACAAAAGCTGGAATGAAGTGAGAATGAGGAATACAATCAGGTAGGAGCCCCACATCTTCTTAGGAGTCTTTTGCCTCCATTTTATAGGAATGGAGATGCCCTGGGCTAAAGGTAGGTGAGACTGCATCTCCAAAGCCAGAGCCAGACCACACTTGCAGCTCCCTCTGTGTAGAGTGTTCAGCTCCACACCACTGTCCCAGGGAGATGCAGGAAAGCTCCATTTACTCTGGCTCTTCCAGGCACTCCCTCTGCTTTGCAGGACATGTCCTGGCACCAATCCCTCCCATGCCTAACATCTATCACCAGGGACAAGAGAATATGACAACACCACAGGTGACAGTTTAGAGGGGAGTTTTAGTGGCCTCTCACATCCTAAATTATTTTATAATCATGCACAGCTTCTTCCTGGTGGGTTCACAAGGTTCAGGCTGGGGCGTTCTTGTTTTCCTTGCAAAATGTGCTTATGATTCATGTATGTTGTGAGAGTGTTTTGAGGCCAAATGGGACAGGAGCCAAAACAAATCCATATCAGAGTGCTGCATAAAGAGAATAATTGAAATACATTAAAAAAAAATTGACCAATAAATCAAGTGCTCTAAAGGACATCAAATTCTTTTATGAAAATCACTGGCATAACACAGCCAGAATAAGAAGAAGTGATTTCATCACAGCTAGATGGGGGAGAAATATTTGAAAGAATTTATATTAAAACCCCCCAAAACCAAAAAACCCACCAGGCAGAAGTGAGCTTCTCTCATATCCATGTCCTCACTCAGAGCTGGAGAGGGACAAAGACCAAGCTTGGTGAAATGGTATCACATAGGTTTGGGGTGGTGGAAAGGATGAGGACCTCCCAAGGGAGGAACACTTATAACTGAAGGAGTTCTGGGTCAGAAAGGAATGGGACTTAGAGAATCCACTGTGCAACTACCAAGACGGTACATCCAGTTGCCTTCTGATAATTTTGTGCACTGGAGGGCAAATTAGCTCTAGGAGTACATATGAATGACTGAGAGGCTTTAAGGTAAATAAAAGGGGATGATCTATGATTGGAAGAGAGGATCAGTGATCTGAAGAATGCTTATAGATCTTCTGCTGGAGCACTAAGTTCCATAGTTCTATATGTGATGGGCCTTCAGCAAGGAACTCCACAGGTCCACTTCATGGCCAGCTCCTCCTGCCAGCTGTGCAGTATCCTGGCATCCTGCACGAGCCACTGCATTGTTCCTTGCATTTCTTCCTGCAGATCCTCTGTGTTAGGCTTTCCCAGCCCTGATCCTGGATCCTGGCCAGTGTCCATGTGCAAGTCACGTGGGCATGTCTTACCATGCTGACTTGCAAAGCCCGGTGACTTAAAAAGCCCACACTTCCATGACTCTGGTCTTACAGGTTCCTCCTCATACTCTGAGAGGGACATTGCTCCACTGAGTAACAATGCCACCGACAGAGGTGTTACAGAAGATGGCTTATTGAGAGATTAAAGGAGCTTAATTTTCCCAAACTAAATGCAAGCCATAGAAGATTGAATAAATGACTATATAACTGAAAAGGGAAAAGACAAGGGGAATGTGTTTGGAGCTTTGTCATGGCCCAAGGTGTGCAAATGCCTGAGTGGGTTAGGAAATAAGACTGATTAAGGTATCAGGATATAAGATACAGAGCTCAGAGCTCAGTGTTTGGGCATGTCTGAATGGTTAGTGAGTTCAGAGACACAACTCTGCTCTTCCCTAAAACAGGAAGGAGGAGGCTGGGGGGAAAGGACACCTTCTCACTCTATATAACTTCCTGACAGGAGGGGGGAGCCAGAAAAGGGTCAGTCTTCTCACAGGGAACAAGAGACAGGATCAGAGGAAAAGGCCTCGAGTTGTGCCACAGCCTGTTTAAATTGGAAATTAGGAAAAAATTATTTCCTAAAAGGGTTGTCAAGCCCTGGCACAGGCTGCCCAGGGCTATGGCCGAGTCCCCATTACTGGAGGGATCAAAAAGACATGTGGATGTGGCACCTGGGGACATGGGTTAGTGGTGGCCTCGGCAGTGCTGGTGCAATGGTAGGACTCCCTGACCTTAGAGATCTTTTTCAACCAAATTATTTGGTGATTCAGAGATTTTAAGCCACAACTTCTATTTTATCTATACTCAGCAAGGAGATGCATCTCTTTCAGTTCCTCCTCAGCAGAAATCTGTGATTTCTCTCTTAATTAAGCAGATGTTTTTGAAGTCCTCCATAAGTATTTATTTTTCTCTCCTTAATTAAGAAAGTAGAAAGACAAAAAGCAAATGACATAACCACAGCAGGGTAGGACTGTAATATAAAAATAAATGTTTATTACCCAGCTGGGCATTGCTTAACTCCTTGGTCAGGTCTTCCATGGGCTTGAAAACTGTTTTAGGAAAGGAATTTTCCCTAATAACCAATCTAGCCCCTTCTTGGTCCCACCATTGACCGTCCAGGAAGACCAGGAGCCCTGGGCCCACAGATCTCCCCACAGAATTTTGGAAATCACTGATGGTTTCTCATCAGAAAACATCATGTCTCCAGGTAACAGTGCTGAAAGAATTAAAAACCTCTTTTGCTTTCTTGAAGCAGTCAGGCTTCTGATATTTGCAGTAGATGACAAAAGATGGGGAGAGATTTGAGTGAAATCTAAACCAGTTTTAGCTCAATTAAAGCAACCAATGCTTTTAAGAAGAGATCCCTTGGTGTTTCACCAGAGCCCTGTTATCCTAGTGATTTGGGAAAACAGAGTCTAACAGATGCCTCCTAGCCCAGCATCTTCCTAGGCCTGACAAAGGGGAGGGATTATTTTTCAGCTAACATCTCTGATTTGCTTCTGCCAAAGGTTGTTTTTAGTTTTATTCTGTAATTCTTGGCTGCAATGACCTTGGGATTTGAAATGCCCCTTCGACATGTGAGTGAAGCCTTTGTACATGGCCAGTCCTCTCACAGTGCTCATTGGTCAGTGCAATCTGTTCACAGTATTATTCTCTATCCTGATTACAATGAGACCTTTGGTTTTCGCAGCCCTCTGATGAGATGATTTTGTTGCTTACCTGAGGGGCTTGTCAGTTCCTTGAGGATTTTTTTTCCCCCCCAAATTCCTAATTTTTTTCCCACATAGTCAATTGCATCTCTTTGCACTTGACAAGGCAGAGGCTCAGACTGTGCACCTGCTTGGAGATACAAATACAAATCAGGAGGAGTATTTCCTTTCTCTATATAAATGTGTGCAAGGATGCACATGGAAACTCATATGCCCCATCCATCCACCATCCATCCATGTCTTGGCAGAGGCATAAGGCTCATGTACCCTGTGCTCAGCAGTGAAACACCTTTGTGTTATCTCCCCACCTCCTTGGCTGAGACTGAAACCCATCCACATCACATCACTGTGAACAAAAGTGACCTGCCTGTGCTCATCCCTTCTGCTTGTTCCTTCCTGCTGTGCACAGGGTGATTTGTAGGGGAAGGGGGAAAATAAAACTGGCTTGCAGGCATGAATGCCTCATTGTCTCTGCCAATATCCAAATATTGAAAATTTTGAAAGAGACAGAATCTTTTGAAAGCAGGATTGGGTCCTGAATGGAGTTACTTTCCAGATTTGGGTGGAAGAAGCATGAAATTGTCACCATCTAACAATGTTGTGAGTCATGATGGTATAAAGTCCACGACACCTCCCTCCTCTCCCTGTATGGAATGGTGCTGAGTGCAGCCACCACTGTGAGGATGTTGCACAATCCCTTCTACTGTAATACTGGGTAGATATTGACTTTGCACTTTGCATTCACCACTTTCTTCCTTCTCCTTGCGAGACGTGCATGCAGAGGCCAAGATGAAAATTGAGTTTGCTCCGCGGTCTGTGCCGCTTCAGAGAAGGCTTCAGACAGCAGCAGTGGCTCAATGGGTCTGCAGCTTCCTGGGTCTAGGTAAGAGACATCTCTCTTTCCTTTTTCTCAGAAGCCAGAGAAGCTTTCCATAGAACTGCAGTATGGTTTGGGTTGGAAGGGACATTAAAGATCATCCAGTTACAATTCCCTACATTTTTATGCAGCACTCCGATATGGATTTGTTTTGGCTCCTCTCCCATTTGGCCTCAAAACACTCTCACAACATACATGAATCATAAGCACATTTTGCAAGGAAAACAAGAACGCCCCAGCCTGAACCTTGTGAACCCACCAGGAAGAAGCTGTGCATGATTATAAAATAATTTAGGATGTGAGAGGCCACTAAAACTCCCCTTTAAATTGTCACCTGAGGTGTTGTCATATTCTCTTGTCCCTGGTGATAGATGTTAGGCATGGGAGGGATTGGTGCCAGGACATGTCCTGCAAAGCAGAGGGAGTGCCTGGAAGAGCCAGAGTAAATGGAGCTTTCCTGCATCTCCCTGGGGCAGTGGTGTGGAGCTGAACACTCTACACAGAGGGAGCTGCAAGTGTGGTCTGGCTCTGGCTTTGGAGATGCAGTCTCACCTACCTTTAGCCCAGGGCATCTCCATTCCTATAAAATGGAGGCAAAAGGCTCCTAAGAAGATGTGGGGCTCCTACCTGATTGTATTCCTCATTCTCACCTAATTCCAGCTTTTGTCAGTTATCTCCTGGGAGCAATGGGATGAGCTGCCATCCCCTTCCTCTGACTCTTGTCAGTGATTACCAGGGAGTTAGGTGCCTGCCTTTGTGATGGCTACCGCTGTAGGGTGTGTTTTCCCCAAATAAACCCACGGTGCACTCCTCGAAGGTCTTGCCCTGAGCTTTGCCGTGCTGTTCTCACAATGCCACAGCATGATTTCCTAAAAGAATTGGTGGATATGTGTGTACTGGGTGTGGGGGAGAATGTGTACAGACAGCATGTGATGAGATGTCAGCTGGTGGTGTGAGAAAAGAAGCCAGTCCACCTTTGTTATCAGATCCTGCAGAGATAGAAACATCTGCTCACATGGTCATTGCCAGTCATCTTGCTCTTCATGCCATCACAAAATGCAGGAGAAGCTATCAGAAATGTCCCTGGATGGTCTCCATTAGCTTAGGTTTGACTGAAAGGTGCCCTGGCTTCATGTGAGGAAGCCAGGAGAAGAAGGTTTATCAGGTACCCTATTAATCAGCTTCCAAAACATCCTGGTTATCGTGGCACAGGGGGTGTTTGACAAGGAACCACTGCTTGGGGCTCTGCTCAAAGTCAGTGGTGATTTTGGGGGCTACAAAATACTGGTCTTGCTCTGGTTTGTACCACCCCATGGTGCCTTTAGCATGATCATACAATGACAGAGTCGTTTGGGTTGACAGAGACCTTAAAGATCATCCTGTTGCACCCCCTGCCACGGGCAAGGACACCTTCCACTGGACTGGGTTGCTCCGAGTCCCATCCAACATGGCCTTGAACAGGGCCCCAGGAATGGAGCAGCCACAACTTTTTTGAGCAATCTGTGCCAGCATTTTTGGCTTCTTCTCAGCACCTGATCAGAGCAGGGTGGCACTAAGGAAGTGTATGGCTTATGGCTAATACATGGGGATATTTACAGGTCTTACGCAGCATCTAAACCAGGGTGGGATTTTCTGCTTTTCTTGCTCTGTAGGTTTAGAGTTTTCGTGGTTTAAGCTGTTGCACTGCTTGGTGTTAGAAATGAGAAATAGAATTATTGTGCTTGAGGAATGATACTGTAGCAGGAGTATTGGTGACTCTGCTTTTGTAGCCCTGGGAACAGACATTTCACTTTTTACAGATGCCCTTGCACATTCTAGAAGGTCATTTTTCCAAGAAAACCCAAACAGTTTGAGGAAAAGACACATCAGCAAATTGACATGCAGAAAAAGTCACTGTCTGGTGGAGGGCATCAGGTGCTGATGGAAATGGCACACATGCTGTTTTGGATAGCATGCACAGGGAAATGATGATGGGAGACACAGATGCACATTATCAGTGGAGTGGAAAAACTGCCTGGGGACATTTACAGCCCATCAGGCTGGAATATTGCAATGTTTCCTAGTTTTATGGAAATAAAAATATCAGAGGTAGGTTATCAATGCAAAATGTCTGGGGCCATTTACAGCCCATCAGGAGCCAAGCTGAAAGGTAACATCACAGAGCTTCCCATTGTTACGCCAGTTGTGAATCTCAGATGGGATGTGTGTAAAGCTCCTCCTTTGCTGTGGCAAGACAGCTGCTGACTAGCCCAAAACACAGCAGATCTTTGTACACAAACATGTCCAGAACTACACCTGCACAGAAAGCCCCGGCTGTGCTTCAGACTCCCACTCAGTTTCTGAGATGGGCCCTTCCAAAATCTGCTACAGACCTGAGCCTGAATTGGCCACCTTTGCACCAGTATCTGATGGACCAGAGGACTGGGCAATACTGGTCCAGACACCCTGCCTTTAGCTCTTTGAATGCTTCTTGGTGGAGGATTGGCTCATGCTGTGTCAGGAAAATTACTCCACAAACACCAGAGGTTTATGTCCAAAAAGGAGACAGGGGAGTCCTGTAACTTTATTCGAATAAAGGGAGAGGCCATGGGACATTTCCCCTGGGGTCTCTCAAATTTTTAAAGGACACAGCCTCCTTTTTATCCTAATTTCCTGGGCACATTTCCCTCTCTCTTTCCCCATTGGCTGAGGTACTTGAGAGGTACAGACTTCCTGAAATGCCTGATACTTAAGACACCCTTCTAATGTATTCTCCCCAGGCCCTTTTTTTTTTTCCCTTGTATCAATCAGTGGAATTTCTAAGGAATTTATGATTTTCCCATTGTTTCTTTCACCTCTCAGTATCCAATTTAATTTGTCAGCAGACCTACAGTTTATTTGTAAAGACAAATCTATCTCATTCCATTCATCAATCAGTGGAATCTTTCCCATTGTTTCTTTTAGCTCTCAGCATGGATGCAGTTGGGGCTTATGGAGCTTCAACAATGTTTTCCAATAAAACAATTTGTACTTGAGGTTTTTCCCTTCTTGGTATTGGGAGCAAGCTGGCACTTGACTTTCCAGAGAAGGAGATAACTTCTAGAGCCAGCAGAATGACAGCAAATGGCCGGGAGGGAGGAATCCTCTGCAGTTGTAGGAGCTACTTGCAAACACAAACACAGGCTCTACCTTCTGCAGGGAAATGCAGTTTGCTCTGAATGAGGATGAGACCCAAACCCACTCCTCATCCCATGGCTGACCTTCAAGAGCTTATTGCCTTTCCCGGGAAGAACTTGATTTGTTGTTTGGGGTTTTTTGTGTGTTTTTGCCAGTTTTTGTTTGTTTGTTTGTTTGAGGTTTTGCATGTTTTGTTTGGTTTGATTTGTTTTGGGGTTTGGTTTGGGTTTCTTTTGGTGATACAATCTGAAACCAAAAGCAGTTAAGAAATGCTCTCTAAGAGGTGCATTAGAAAGGTGATAACAAAACCTTATGAAGCAATTCCAGCTGGTTTGGTTCATTTTACAAAGTTTCTTTAAGCCTGGAACTTTCCAACCAAAATATCCCAGTTTAACAACTGCATAAGCTAGATGCTAAGAGATACCCTTATTTTCATCCCATCAGCTGCCAAACACCCCTTGTTGCACTGTTATAATCCTCAGGCACGGTGCTCAGACTTTCTGTGGGCAGGATTTAGCTGTCGGCTGCTCCTTTCTTTGGGAGACAGGCTTGTGCTTCTGCTGCCAGAAGAGGGCTTCTGAAACACCCATCTGGCCGCTGCACTGCCCTTTGGCCAGAGATCCCAGCAGCCCTGACTGCAGGCAGCTGTTGCCATGGCTGTGCAAATGCATCCCCTGAGAAGCCAAGCACTGTGGGAGGGACTCATTTATCCCTGCAGGATGCTGGGTGAGGGCAGCAGCTTGGCCCCAGTGCCGGCAAGGAGCTCTGCTCCAGCATCCCTTGCAACAGGCAGGCATTGTCCATACTGCCGGTTTTCTTGAGGATGCTCCTGACAAAAGCATGGAGACAAAAGGTTCTATTTATTTCAGAGGCTGATAGCTGCTGGAGGAGGAGTGCAAGTTGTAAGAATGGGTTGCAGGGCATGGAGTGGGGACCCTATTGCCCTCCCAGTACATGATCTGACTACTGACCAGTGCCTCCTTGTAATGCAGTGGAACCAGGCTACTGCAGAAAACTGAAATCAGCAGGCTTCCTTATGCCTCTCTCATTCCCACTCTCCACTGGGCATGGACACCCATCCAGACACACCATGCAGAGCTATGAGTGCAGAGCTGAACCATGGCAAACAAACCCAGTGCAGGGCCAATAGATCTGGGCATGCTGCCTCTGCAGACCCAGCACACCACACCCAGACTTTGAACCTTGGAGTCATCAGGGTTGGCTCAAAGGGCATGTGGTACCAGCATGATCAGCTGGTACTTTCCTGGCAGCTGAATGTAGTCCACAGCCTGCCCACATCGGCCGTGCCCAAGGGTGCACTATCTGTGTAGGTGGCCACAATCAGGGACTCCAGGCTGGCACTGAGGACCTCAGCAATGTGCATCTTGGAAGCATTCAAGGCCAGTTTGGATGGGACTTTGAACAAACTGTTTTAGTGGGAGGTATCCCTGCCCATGGCAGGGCAGTTGGAACTGGATGGTCTTTAAGATCCCTCTAACCCAACGCATTCTGTGATTCTGCAGTGATCTTGCAAGCCCTGCTGGCAAGTGCAGTATGAATCTGACTCACTTTCGGGCTGCTGTGATAAAAATCTCTTTCTGTGGGCTGCAGTTTTCTCTATTTCAGGCTGAATGAACAAATTTTGGGTTAGGAGCACTTTGATGGGACATGGTCCCTGCTTAGACTTAGCCAGAGAAGGTCTCCATGTGCTTTGAAACCCGTGGCTCCTTTGGAATCCATGGCTTACTTGGAGCCCATGGCATATTTGTGCTCTCCGTGATAGGGCCATTTTCTTGTCCAGAGAGGGATTTACAGCTCACAGCAAAACTCAGGATAAGAGACCCACCACTTTGTTTGTGCTTCTTTGAAGCAAAGAAGCTATCAGCTTCTTTGAAGGAATCCAGCCCAGGAAATTGACCTGTGGGAAAACAAACAAACAAACAAGCAAACCATCAAATACACATGGACGTGTCTTTGCTGAGTCTCATACAGTCATGGAGATGTGAGATGCTGGGTTCTAGACCATGAAATGTTGCTGCACCCCTGCTCAACAGGTGCACTGCAGAGTCTAGGACCATCCTATGAATGCATCATCCAGAGCCAAACCTCACTATGGACAACTATAGAGAAACCTTCCTGAATCTGGAGTCATCAGAAAGCGCAAGATGTAGGGTCTGCATATCGCATTCCTTCTTGCCAGGAACCCTTTGGTTTTAGTTTTGGTTTGAAGTAGTCTCCACTTTCCAGGACAGTGTAGACAGTGCAGCAGCTAATCTCAGCCCAGAATTACCTATTTTCAGATGACAGAACTGATGCATCTTTAGTGACTTGCATGATGCCCTTAACCCTGCTCTTACAGCCCTTGTCTGCCTTGAAGGAGCTCTGTGTAAGGGCTTAAGCCACTTTATAGCAATTTAGCGTATGCCATTGGGCTATAGCACCCATAAATAGAGTCCAGATGTCAGCAATGGGGAGATGGGGAAGACTGATGGGGTGATCAGAATCCAAATTTGTGGTGGGACACAAATGCTAATATACTATTTTAGGGGACCGTAGTAATGATTACTACAATGATTAGGTTAAAATCACATGCACAAACTTATGCAAATCACAACATCTCTTGCTTGCAGAGTTTAATGAGATTTTCTTTTTCCGTTAAAGCCGTTTGATTTAATCTTCTTGCAGTCTAGGTCTAATTTTCAAAGTTCCCTTTAGCTTTTGCCAAGGCATCCTGTTATCAAATCTCTTAGGTTAACCAGGTCCAAAGTCCATTATCTGTCTTGTGCCTCCCAACATCCCAACATCTCCCCCTTTCCTTTCAACCAAAACCACTCCTTTGATGACCTTAATTAATCTATGCACAGAATGAAAGGTATCATGATTAATACAACTATTATCAAAATTATCACATACATACCTATCCTAAAAAGAATCTTTTAGCTTAAAAACTCCAACCCTAAAAGGCTCAGGCTTGATCTATATAAACTAAAACATTCCTGATGGCAGCCGCAAGGGCAGAGGCATTACTGGATTTAGGAAGGCTGCCAGAAGTATAATTTGCAGCCAAAGGTTTGATTCTTTTACATGGGGTGATAGAGAGAAACATTTTTAGACTGATTCCTATCTGTGCATTTAATATCAACACTAAAATCCAGTTTCACAGAACCCAAAAACTCTAATTCTTGGGGTTCCAAGAGTGTTTCAGGATGGTAAGGGATCAAATTTGATGTGATTTGATTTGCTTTCAAAATTTTTTGTGTAAATATTAGTGTTAAGTTCTGGAGGAGCTATATCCAGACCTGCAGAAGGAGGAGATGAGGATCATGTCTGTTTGCAACCTCAAGCCTGTTTGCAACTCAGACCTGCCCATTTCTTCTGAGCAGTGGGACCAGTGATGGTGGACTTAGTCTGAAGACCTGACATGACTTTTGGAACACACTAATGGAGCTCTGTGGAAAATTTCCGGCCACTGGTGGCTCACAAAGTGTTGGTGTCCAAACAGTGGTATGGAGTTGTTCCTCCTCACCAAATTACAGACCATAAATAATCAGGTGCCTGCCTAAGGCTGGAATTTGTTTGGATGCAGATATAACTGTACATTTTCTGGAGACTTCCTGTCTCTTTGGTGCCATACACAGTAACTTTCAGACTGACAGTCCATTCTCAGACAGCAATGGGCCCCTTTCCCACAGAGCACCAAATGTTTCAAAAGGACAAAAAAATCCCAAATCTTGAAATTGAGTGAAGGTTACTGAGTGCAAATTTTGCTCTGGGGAAAACAAAAATTGAATTGCAAATGAATTGAGGAAGAAATTAATAATTATATAATTGTGAGATAAAGTGCGGATTTGATCCAGAACTACTCCTTCACTTTGCAGAATGTACTTTGAGCTTTGCACAGTATGATAAAAGGAGAATTAGGCACTGTAGTTTCACAGCAGACCTGATGACCAGGCTCCTAGGTATAGTAAAATTGTGTTTGTTTATCATGTGGACCCTGGAGCTGCAGCTCATGGTCTAAGCAGTTTTTGAGAGTTACAAAGTCTGTGTCTGTGGCATTTGAAAATGAAGCATAGCAGCAGGTTGAGGGAGGGATTCTCTTGCTCCATTCCACTTTTCTGAGACTCCAGTTGGAGCAGGTCCAGAGGAGGCCTTGGAGATGCTTCAAGGGCTGGAGCCCCTCTCTTCTGGAGTCAGGCTGGGAGAGCTGGAGGTGCTCAGCCTGGAGAAGGGAAGGCTCCCGGCAGACCTTAGAGACTCTTCCAGTGCTAAAGGGCCTCCAAGGGAGCTGGAGAGGGATTTTGGACAAGGGCCTGGAGGGATAGGACAAGGGGGAATAGCTTCCTACTGCCAGAGGGCAAGGGTTAGATGGGATATTAGGAAGAAATTCTTGGCTGTGATGGTGGTGAGGCCTGGCACATGTTGCTCAGAGAAACTGTGACTGCCACATCCTTGGAAGTGTCCAAGGCCAGATTTGAGGGGACTTTAATGATTCCATTAAAAGTGTGGCACCAGGTGTAAGCAGTGGTTCTTTCTGACCTGCATGATGCATTACAGGGTAGACCTGCTGCTTTGCCAAGAGCAGCAGTTTTTTTCCCACTGCAAAATTCTTAGTGCCTACCCAGGGTGCTTGCTGCAGTGTCTCTACTTATAGGAAAACATGCAATCCCATTTCAGCTTTAAAGGGATTTAGGATCCTGTTAGATTATTGCACTTTTTTTTCCCCATAGGAATTACTGGTACCATCATGACAGTGTTCTAAAAAAGAGCAAGGATTGGCTTATCACAATAAAAAATGCTACACACATGATCTACTGATTTATCTTGAAGTGAAAGCAAACAGGAGGTATATGAAGGTCTTAGATGAGAGCATCCTATTCCATGTCTCTGACAGGCCTTCACTGAGAGGAGGTGGAGAGAGTAGGTATCAGGTGACTCGCAAAGGTGGAAAAGATGTCTAAGTGCCTGAGGGTGTGGATGCATCTATATCACAGCTGAAGCTGAAGCTGAGCAGGGCATCTCCATCCTCATATCTTCCAGCTCTGCGTGGAAGATCTGAAATGAAGACCCAAAGTAGAACAAAGTATACAAAACATTATGTAATCCATGAGCTGGGGGAGGCAAAGGACTTGGATGAATCTTTGGGTTGTCTTCAGCTCAGTCTTTCCCTTCAAAAGCAACACCAAGGGTTCCAGAGGGACAGATGGAGAGGACAGATGGAGAGGACACAGCTCTTCTCAGGTGCACATCTGCTTTGCCAGGTGGCAGCTTGGTGGCCATCATCACTTTCCAGTATCTGCAGACACACAGTGTTGGGCTTGCATGGGAATTTGTGTACCAAGTGATGTTGGTTTGCACAAATGCTTTTGTTCTCTTGTTTCTATGCCAAAACACAGGGTACAAGGGAGGTGGGAGGTAGAGGTCAAACCTGGCACTAACTGGACAAAGTCCCAAGTCATGGAAGTCATAGAGAACAAAATAGAGCATTCTTATAAAATCCAGTATGACACCAAATTGAAAGAACTGAAAATCCTGTGGAATCCAAGATTAGAAGTGGAGGAAAGGGTCCAAAATCAATAATAAAAAACTCACTAAAGAGTAAAATCTTATCTATGGGTATATATCATGGACACAATTAAAATGGGGAATCATTAGCTCAAGATAAAGCTGTTTGGGACTGTACAGACTGGACATAGGACCATTTTTGCTGCCATTGCAAAATATCAGATGTCATCAGGGAGTATTAACAGGAGTTTTGGGGTAAAACAAGGCTATTATCGTTGCAGAGATCAGTCTGATTTCAAGGAAAAGCAAGACAGCAAAGGGATAGAGAGCTGATCCATGAGAACGCTGTGAATGGAGTGAGATTCATCAGCCTTTTGGGAAGAGAGGGACATGGTGGCCTTTGGAGAAATTGGTGGTTGCTACAAGGGAGGTGCTTGGTGTCTTTTCAGGTTCCTGGGGCAGATAGAAAAGAAACCACCTCTGCATCAGAGGTGCCTTCACACTGATAAATTCAGCAGCAAGCCCAGTGGAGGCTCCATCCCAGGACCATGCCTCTCCAAATGAACCATTCCTCCCAAAGCCCACCTAATCCAACTATCAAGTCACTGCTGGCTTTTCTTTCAGCACAGTGCTCTACTGCTGTCTTCATCGCCCTCTTCTTCACTCGTTTTTGGCTGGTCAGTGCCCTCTATGCTGCCTGGTGGTTCATAGACAGGGAGAAACCCAGCAAGGGTGGGCGGCGGATCCACGTCTTCCGGAACTGCATCGTTTGGAGGTACATGAGGGACTATTTCCCCGTCACAGTAAGTGCCACTGGTCCATTGGCTCTTCAGTGTTCCAGGGACCAGCTTTTTCCTTGGAGTCTGGGTACAGTCTGGGGCCAGCAGTCATGGCATGGGGTGCTGGGAGCTTGGTGTTGAAGGTTATAGCCTTCCCAGCTCCCAGATTACTCAAAGACACAGTAACAAGTGGGGATTACCATTTTTACCAACCACATGCTTCAATCACCTGGCTTTTCCATACCTATTTAATCTTGCTGCATTCCAGCTGCTAGGGAAATCTCACATTTGTTTTCCATGTCTATATTGCAACATTCCTCCCCTTCAGGTTGCTCAGAATTTACCCAGTGGGCGTAGGGCAAGTTTTAACCAAAATCCAAGAGATCCTGGGTGGTCTGCAATGTCAGTATCCCATTCTGCTGAGGAGGGGGATGGATGGGTAAAGCTGGGGGCACACTGGGCAGTCTCAGAGAGCTGCTGTTCTCTTGAGAGGCACTTCTGTGACATTCCCTGATTTACTTAATGCATGTGGCTGGCCTTTGCCCTTACTCTTTTATCTGGTGTCCCCTTGGCATGGTATGGATGCATGGAGCAGCAGCAAGTCCTGCCTCAGAGCCATCACAAGTTGGTACAAATCTGAGCAATGCAGGAGAAGAGCTCATGGGTTGTGCAAGGAAGAGAGCTTCAAGGACAGACCAGACAATGGAAATTTCTAAGATAATTCCTTTAGGAATACATTGCCTGTTGAGAGAACTCAGATGGGATGCACCCAGCTGGTCAGAGATCACCTGGAGTTACAAGCTGAGTGCTGCAGTCCAGGATAAAGAAGTTGGGAGCCCAAAAAGCCAAAGAACACACCAACCTAAAGGAAAAAATAAGAACCCAGCCTGAGAGTCCATCCTGCATGGAGTAGGGCCTGGGATAAGGATTAGGGGGAGCCAGAGCAAAGTGAGGACTAGAGACGACATGCCCATCAGCTTTGCTGCTCAAGCAGAAATAACCCTCTTTTCTGTTCTCATAAGATCACACCTGGAATACTGTGCACTGTTCTGGAGCCCCCATCATAAGAAGGTTAAATGGCACTTCTGGGCAAGTCCAGAGGAGGCCACAAAGCCAGTGAGGGGACTGGAGCACCTGCCATATGGAGACAGCTGACAAAGTTGGGGCTGTTTATCCTGGAGAATGTTGTGATGATACCACACTGCACCTTCCAGTATCTGAAGGGGCCCTACAGGGAAGATGGAAGATGGAGAGACACTTCTCATCAGGAACTATAGTGATGAAAAGGGGGAATAGTTTCAGACTGTAAGGGGGTAGATTTAGATGGGATATCAGGAAAAAATTCTTGGCTGTGAGGGTGGTGAGGCCATGGTACAGGTTGCCCAGAGAAGTTTTGGCTTCCCCATCCCTGAAAGTGTCCAGGGCCAGGCTGGAGGGGGCTTGGAGCAACCCATACTAGTGGAAGGTGTCCATTCCCATGGCAGGGAGTGGAATTTTAAGGTCCCTTTGATGCTGAAATCAGCCAGAAAATAAACTTTCTAATGCAATTTGAAGTGTTAGAAAGCAGGCATTCTTTATCTGTGCAGGACACATTGCAAGGATGTCTTGTTTAATCCAATGTGTGTGGTGAGGCTTTACAACATTATAATCATACATATTCATTAAAGTGTGTCTCCTACCTAATACATGAACATCACCTTTCCTAGAACTAATTTGCATGCAACTTCCTCCTACTGGAAATCATTTTATGATCCCGGAAGGTCCTCTAAAGGATCTCTGGTGGTCCTGTTCAGTGAATATTTCAATTTTAAACGTGACCTTCCTTGAACTTTTTCTTTGGGCATGTGCTGTTGCTTCTTGTTACCTAACTTGCAAAAAAAAATCACTGTAGCCCTCTTTATCTGTTCTTCCACTGGTAAGCAACATTTACCATCCAGTGTGCATACCTTTACATCCTTTTATCTTTGTTTGTAGTTAGTCTTTAAGCTCTATTCAGCAACTTCTGAGGAACTGAAAATTTCTATTCTCTATGTTATTTATCACATTGCAACCCAAACCATAAAGTAATTAAATTATTCATGTGACTGCAGTATATATTCTGTAAATTATTTATGGCTGTAAGCCACCACTTGTGAAGTGTTGGACCAACCTCTCTGCTGAAATTTAGCTGCCAGCTCAGCCCAGCAATGACCCTTCTCCTGTTCCTTTCTAAAGAACATGGAACCCCACTCCTGAATGCTTCACTGTGTTCCGTGTCTGTCCTTTCTGGAGGGAGGACCACTAACACCGGTAGAGGGAGCATGGTATGGGGTTTGGCTGCAGCTCCCTGGGTGAGGGCCCAGAGGGCTCCATGGAGCCTTCCTCCCCACTTCTGGGGAGAAAACAGAGGAAGTAACACAAAAGGACAGCAGAAAAATTTAAAAGAGATTTAATATAGAGAGCATCATAGCCAAGCAATCACGTAATACTGTTTCTCAAAAATATTTTCTCAGTCACAGAATTATGGAATCACGAAACGCTTTGGGTTGGAAGAGACCTCAATGATCATGCAATTCTAACTAACATGGGCAGGGACACCTTCCACTAGACCAGGTTGCTCCAAACCCTGATCAACTTGGTCTTGAAAACTTCAGGCATGGGGCAGCCACAGCTTCTCTGGGCAACCTGTGCCAGGGCTTCAGCATCCTCACAGACAAGAATTTCTGCCCAGTATCCCATCTAACCCTGTTCTCCGTCAGTGAGAAGCCATTTCCCATTGTTCTGTTCCTCCAGGCCCCAAAATCCCTCTCCAGCTCTCTTTGAGCCCCTTTAGCACGGGGCTAAAGCCATTGGCAGGGACTCTAAGGTCTCACCTTTTCTTCCTCAGGCTGAACAACCTCACTTGCCCAAAGTCCCAGCATAAGGGACACAAGGAAGCGACATCTGGGGACACAGACTGGTTTGATATCCAGGACTCTGGACTGCACTTAGGTGTAGACAGAGTTTGTTAAGCCCTGGAGAATTAGGCATTCTGGGAAGATTAAGTATGACTCCTAATCCTACCAGATCCCAGCAGCAAACTTAGCATGGTCAAGTGTTTGGAGACAGCAAGTGCTGCCTGCTGTCTTATTTTAGGAAACAGCTTTAAACATTGCTTTTAAGGGATCCCTGTGCATGTTTGCTGTCGTGGAAGCAAAGAGAGGTTGGGATGAGCATCTGTTTTCTGGGCAGTGTGAATTTGCAGTGTGCTGCAGTACATGGAGCATGCCAGTGCTGAGCTGAGCCAGGCCACTGCAGTGTGTGTGCATGGCACGCCTCCTGCTGATACCACCCCTGCACAAGTATCACTTTGGTGCTGGATTTATCCCCCTTGGAACTGACTGCAATTTAATTAATGATTTGAGAATCAGAGATAGGCAGGACCCGAATGAGCTTGAGTGTTTTGAAAAGTGGGATGAGTGAGAAATCGTCAGGGTCCAATGCATTGCCCAGGGAAGTATTTCTGCTTAATTTCCCTGCATTTTAAACATATTCTAATCTGTTTATTTATTTATTTTTAAATATACCCTCATTATAGTCCTTCAAATGGCCTGGAATTGTTTCAAAATCATGTAGATGTGGCACTTGGGACCATGGTTAAGTGGTACCTTGGACCTTGGCAGTGCTGAGGTAATGGTTGGACTTGATGGTCTCAGAGAGCTTTTATATCCTAAATGAATCTATGATTCTTCAATTCCAAGACATGACCAAGCTCAGCTGCATTATAATGTTGTGGAAAATATACCAAAAGGTCTAACTAGAGTATGTCTGACCAGATAACCTGTGATGCCTGTTGTGTTGATGTTGCCTACAGAGTGATTTTGGATGCTGTGGACTCCTTTGTCAATGCTATGTTCAAAAAGCAGTCAGAAATCTGTCTGCTGCTGCCCAAACTCTATCTCCATTTTCATAATCCCTTCCTCATCATTTATCAGTGAGTCTTTACAATGAAGGATACACACAGCTTAAGAGAAAAAACAAATTCTGTCCCCATGCCAAGTGAATGGACATCACTGCTTTTTCTCCCCAGCCCCATCCTGTCATCCCTCTTACATCCAGGGTGCTTTGGTAACCCCAGATGTGGAAGGTGAAATGGAGAAAGTGTAAGTATAAGCTTGACAATATCTATTTTTACCACGGTCCTCAAACAGAAGTCACCGTCTTGCTGACTGAAAATTGGGGTTGGATGCATGCCTTAGGCAAGACATCTCACCCTTGGATCACACGACTTGGGCTATGAGTCTGTTCCAGCAAATTAAAGTCTCAGATAATTTTGAGGACTGTTGTGGTTATTTAGGTTTCTCAGTGAATTTCTTCCCTTTGTTATCAGGGAGACCCTGGAAGAGGTAGGGGGTGGCTTTTTGGGTGAATTGTTAGCAATCAAGACACACAAGGAAGTCTCCTGGCATTCCAGTGGAGTTTTTGTGGGGATGGGGAGTTTTTGGCTGGGGACGTGGGCTTTTCCGTTCAGCATTTTTCGGGAGTTGTGGCGTGATGCCGCCCACCACAAGCTGTGATCTGGGACCCGACACTTGCTACGAGTGGGTCCAACCTTCCTGCCCTCCTTCCATGAGGGCATTGAGGGACTTTGTGTCCTCGGCTCCAGGACTTTGCTACGCTGCAATTCGGCACTACGGTCAAATCTGCCTGCTTCCTCTGCTTCTGCCAGCTGCTCCTTGGTAGTGCTGACACCGAACGCTGCCCCTGAGTTTGCAAAAGGAGCAATTTCCTTCCTTCCCTCCCTCCCGGCGGCGGCTCAGGGGATCATGGCTCCCTCTCTCGGCCTCTCTGGAGCGGGCACTGAACTGTTACTCCTTTTTCTACTTTTTTTTTTTCCTGCCTGAAAGCCATGTAATTTTCAAATTACAGTAATTTGGAAAGAGGGGTGTTTTCTTCCCATTCCAGAAGGTTCCCACCTACCTTGGCAGACATTTGTCTTTTAAATCAAGAGAGGGTCATATTTTGTTTTCTACTACTGTCATCACTCAGAGCACCCCAGTAGGGATAATCATGCCAGCTTTATTCAGGGCAGCCTGGAAAGAACATGCTGTACAGGGAAGGTCCCTGTGGTCTTTGCCACGCTGTTTTCTCCTTGATATTTCTTACCGGCCTTGGGGTTATATCTAAGTGCCAGGTGGACCTTGTTGTTCTCAGAAACCTCGGTCATTGTGCTTGTGGTCTTGCTGGTGTTACTGGTTTTTGTTAGCATAACTGAAATGAGTTACTGGAGAATTCGTTAAACCCTTGAAGCTTTGGGAAGTAATTTGGGAAGACTTCATCCCATGATTCATTCATCCTCATCATGGTGTTAATAAATGAATACTCCAATTTAACAATTAAGGAAATTTATTAAATTATCAAGAGTATAAACTTGGAAAAAGCCACAAGCGAATTGACTCTGAGCCAGGTGATCAGGGTCGGGGAGACTTAGGACTTGGTCTCTATTGCACCATGATCCCTGTGGGTCTCCAAAATGTCATTTCAAAGGGGTCTGTTTTATACAGTCTTTGGGGCTCTGGAAGGGGGCTCTTCTTTAGCATATTTTAGCGTATTATCATAGTTTTTCTTTCTTGCTGCTGCGTTTCCCGGAACCGGTGGATAATTCCTGGAATCCTGTCAGGTGAAAACTTCCTGGTATGAACTTCTGATGATGCCTATCAAATGCCTCCTGCTGGGATCTTGTCAGATGGAAAGAAATCCCTTGAAATATACATCCTGGTAGACAGTGTCCTCCTCATGTTTGAATCTCCATTCTTTATTTGCCAGACACTGGCTCGGTACATAAGATGCTGTGGTTTTAATTTCCTTTAGCACAAATTATTGTATAACATATATTACAATGGCACAAATGCTGACAGAGGTTATTTGTGTGTGTTGCAATTCTCGGGAATTACAAGGCACTGTAGAGAGGACAGTTCCAGTCTATGTGAATGAATCCTTGCCAGGAATGTTTCTTTTCTTTTCACAGAAGAGTGGTACTATTTGTAACTGAGGACTTGTGCCATGGCCCATGACATCAAATACGATTTCTGGTTTCCAGCGGTCTTGACTGTTCCCTTTGCTTCCTTCTGTTGGCTGGAAGAGGGATTGTCAGGGAAAAAGAAAAGCATGGCCGAACGGCCCAAAGCCCCCATGCTATCCTTTTCTGAGGAACTTCTCTGTCCCATGTGTTGGCCCTCTCTTTTCTGTTCTGGAGTATCCTTAAGAGGGGTGTCATAGTTTGACATGGGAGGAATTTGGGGACAGTCTGTTGAATCACTGAGAAGCTGGACACACCTCTGTGAAAAACATATGTTAAAGACCAAAGAAACCCAGGAACTTTCTCTTTCTTTCCTGGCTGGCAAGAAGGGGCACGCCCCAGGCCCGCCGGGCGCCATCCCGGGCCGGGCCGGCCCTGCAGCGGGGCTGGGCCCCCTTTCCCCGTTCTGCCCGCTGGCTCCCCATCTTCCCACATCGGCTCCCGGGCAGGGAGAGAGGGGTGCTCCGGGGCTGGATGGAGCCGGCCTTGCTAACATCTGGCTGCTGGCAACACACCCACCTCAGCCCGGGTCCCAGCCGATCCCGCCGGGTCCCGGGAGCAGCCCCGGGACAGTGCTGGGATTTTATCCCATAGGAGTTGTCTGCAACCATTGGGCAGGGGGAAGGAGAATCCCCCTGTTATAAATGACAAGCTTGACTAGGCAATATTCAAGCAGCAATCAATTTATTAATTAATATGGTAAAGTATGAGCAATACAGTACTGGGTACAGTGGGGGAAGTTTCCCCTGCAACTGCACACTGATAGTTGAGGCTTACAGGTATTTGTAGGGGTACTCATAAGCTTTCTCAGCAGTTTCTATTCCAAATTTTTACATCACAATTCTATACACTACTGTGATTTAGTTTTCTCAGGATGTATCACAGAAAGGAGTATTCCAGATGGTGGTGGTCCGGTTTCCAAAAGAAGGAAGAAGTATCCCAGCTTGTGAGGTCCAGCTCTCCAGATGTGGGTCCACCTTTTGATTGCAAGGACTATAAATCTCATAACACTGATGTCCAGCTTCCCTTGGTCGAAAGTATTAGTCCTTGAGTTGATGTTCATCTTCCTTTCTCAAGCTGTTTTTCACTGTTATAGTCTCAGATGGGAGGGATGAGGAGATGCCTTGGTCTTGGGGCTGAAATCCTCTTGTAAGACTCTTGGGAAAAAGACTCTTTTTCCCTATAATGCATGAAACTATAGGGAGATGAAGGGTTCAAACTGATATTGGGCAAAGGCCTCCATGCTAAAGCAAGCAGATGTGAAAGTAGTTGTGATCCCATGAGAAGTCTGAACAGAGAGATAAGAGTATTCTGGTGCCCCCAGGAAAAGAAGATCTCTGTTCTCAGGAAT
This sequence comes from Molothrus ater, assembly GCF_012460135.2. Classification (NCBI taxonomy): domain Eukaryota; kingdom Metazoa; phylum Chordata; class Aves; order Passeriformes; family Icteridae; genus Molothrus; species Molothrus ater. The sequence continues at coordinate 101,559,608 of NC_050479.2, read as the reverse complement.
GAAGATTATTTTAGAGATAGATAATGAGAACTTTTGCCTTTGAACAGCTCATCTTTAAACAGTACCCCATAAGTCGACATGGCCCATAAACACGGCTGTGGGAAGGCTTATGGCAATGGGAAGGACTTCATAATGGCAGATTTCCCCGGGTGGCTGCTATTGGTGAGGAAATTGAGAGCCACAAGAGGACTATTTTCTTCCCTCTTGGGGAAAAGTCTCCATAACCTTAACAAGAGGGGCTTCTCTCCCTAAGTGAACTGAAGAAAGACTATTCTAGAGGTGGTAAACTGGCAGGAAATTTTAGGTTTTGTTTCTTTACATTGTCAGTGGGAAAGAAAAGGTTGTGGGGGAGGAAAAGTGTTCTGAAGGGCTTGTTTTGATTCTTCCTACCTTTTTGCTTTTAGTTACTTTTAATAAAATTTTCTGTATACCCTTTTGAAGTTTTGAGCCTGCTTTGCCTTTCTCCTAATCCTGTCTCACAGCAGGAAATGAGTGCACTGGTGATTGGCCAGCACTGAATCTGCCACACTCATCAGTACATTGATTGGGGAAATCTCAAAATTGGAGAAATCTGAAATTGGTGAACCGAAACCACTACAAGGGGGGCAATGGCTGAGACCCATTGGAAGACTGTGTCCCACCATTTGCACTGCTAATCCACTGGATAAAGTAAGCCCTACAAGAGGAAGGGAGGACTTGAGCATTTTGGAGCTTCCAGCTTTGGGAGTGAGGGTAGTGAAGTCCTATCCAAACTCAATTTAAATCCACCTGGCTGGTCAGGTTCTCCAATATTTGCTGCAAAAGCAGCTCTGACCTGACACTGTGGCACCAGGAGAAAACCCCAGGGCTCAAAGATCTTGCTGTTTCCAACTGTGCCTCTCAAACTCTCACCATTGCTGAGACCTGAAACCCATCCTCCTCAGCAGCTGCTGGCAGTAATCAGATACTTGCCCTTCCTTTGGTCTCCCATCCAGACACCCTTGGGTGGGTGACCTGCTTCTTCTCAGTTTGGCACTTCTGAGTGCCAAAGGACAGACACACAATCTGTCCTTCTTCAGATCTGGTTTGGTTTCTGGATATCTTTGTTGGGCTTCTTCTTACAGACAAACTGGCTGCATGTTCCATCCTGCAAGAGATGATTTTGGGAGGTGTCTGTGGAGAGCTGCAGACATGAGGATTTGTTTAGTACAAAGTTGAGAGGTTTATCCTACTTAAGAGCATATTACTGACTATGACATCCATGGAAACAGAGTTTGGGACCAGAGAAGGATAGAAAAGCAACTCAGTTTGGGAGACATTAAATGAAGAAGCCAGGATCTCCTATTTGGGATGTTAATGTGGATATGGCAGCTGGGGACATGGATTAGTGGTAGTTTTGGCAGTGCTGGGGGAGCATTTGGACTCCATGATCTTAGAGGGCTTTTCCATCCTAAACAATTTTATTTATTAGGAAGGCCAAGATCACCCCACACCTGGGAACCAGAAGGCTTCCTGACACTTTTGAGAATGAATCATTACTGCTGTCAGCAGCCAAGGCATCAGCCAGCATCCTGACCATGCCAAAGGGAATCTCAAGGAAGTCAACAAACCCATGGCTCAGCTTGGAGAGCACAACCCTGAGCTGCTAACAGCTGCTTCCAGACCACAGGTCATACACATTAACTTGGCATTCCTCAGACACCTCTGAGATGAGAAACTGCTCTTATTTCACCAGAAAACCCCTGGATTTTGTCATGCTCATGCACACACCAGCTTGGTTGGACTCTTAAGTACTTTGACAATTATTAAATGTTCAGTTCACTCATAAAGGCTGGAATGGTGAACGCCATCCAGAGGGTGTAGAAAAGACAACTCATTTGAGGCAGGATGGAGGACAGGCCCACTCCTTGGCACCTCAAACCCAGTTCCATTAGGCAGTTCGGATCGACAGCAGGAGGGGGAGGCTGTGCAGAGTCACATTATTAACCTTCCTGGAAGTTTGGGAATGGAGACTGACCTCTGCCAGGTGGAGGGGGAAGGAGTGAGACAGTGGGAACAATCCAGAAGGGAAGATGGAGTTTCTGTGTTGAAGAGTTTCCAGAGGGAAAAGGGTAGTGTAGAGTGTAGACCTACGGTATCTAGAGACTTTGACTAAGTCTCTCCTCTGCTACAGATTTCCTTCTTGGTCTTGTACAAGCTCTCTGGTTTCTCTGTGAGTTTTGGCCAAATCATCCAGATGTGAGCAGGCTCTGTGACAAAACAAGGACCTTCTTTCCTCAGGGGACAGCACTTGCAGAAACATTACCCTGATTCACCAAAACTCGAGGGACTTAGCTGCTACCCTCCAGCTGCCCATGGCTTAGAGCAGGGCGTCACAAATCACAGATTCAAAGACTGGGTGACATTGGAAGAGAACTCTAGAGGTCAACATGCCCAACTCACTGCTCAGCCAGAGCCAGTTGCCCAGGACCATGTCTTACCACAGAATCACAAAATGGTTTGGGTTGGAAGAGGCCTTAAAATTGATCCTTGTTGGAACAAGGACACCTTCCACTAGACCAGGTTGCTCTAAGCCCCATCCACCCTGGCCATGAACACCTCCAGGAATGGGGAAGCCACAGCTTCTCTGGGCAACCTGTGCCAGGGCCTCACTATTCTTATCATAAAAAGTTTCTTCCTCATAGCTAGTTTTAATCATCCCTCTCTTAGTTTAAAACCACTCTCCCTTGTCTTATCACTCCAAGCACTATCCTTTGTTCTTTCCTTTCCTGTCCTCCCTCCTCTTTCATTGGGATGAGCACTGAGACAGCAGCTGGATGTTTCTTAGGGAGTGTTTTTACAGATGTGTGGTGTCTTAGCACAGGCAAACTATCCCATAAGGCAATTTGACCGCTCAGTGGCTGCCCTCTTGCATCACCCTTCCCCTTCAGAGCCAGAACTGTAGCAGTTTCTAACACGCCTGGACATCTTGCTTCCCTGCTTATAAATTGCTTGGAGATGAAGCGTTGTTTGGAAGCTGAGGATGAATGCAGGAAACATTGATGCAAGCTGAGATTACTCAAAAAAGAGCAAGTGGTGGGCACTTAGTGATTCAGCCATCTGCCTCTCTTCCTGCCTAGAGACCTCTGCACCTGGGCAGTAGTGGGACTTGGTTTGTCCATTCCCCTCATTAGAAGCAGCTTGAATGGGCTCGTGTACAGTCAACAGTGCTTGCAGACAGGTGGAAAATGAGTCACGATGGAAGAAAGTAAAATGTACTCTCATGATTAACCTGCAGTTCTGGCAGCTTCTAGGAAAATACATGCACCATTAACTGCACCCTGAGTGCAGATGGAATCAGGGTACTTGGAGGGGTGACACTTAAATGCATAGGGCTTTGGTTGTTCTTGAGCACAAATGCCTTTGAGTTGTCTGGAAAGGCATGGTGGCTCTGTGATAACAGAATCACAGAATTGTTCAGGTTGGAAAAGTCCTCTAAGACCATTGAGTCCAACTGTTCCCCAGCACTATTGCAAATGCCACTTAATCATGTCCCCAAGTGCCACATCTACATATTTTTGAACAGTTTCAGGGATTGTGGTCCCACCACTTCCCTAGTCATCTTGTTTCAATGTCTGACCACCCTTTCAGTGATGAAATGATGTGATGACTAACCTTGGAAAGATTCATCCTTCCCTGCTGCTGTGAGTGTCCTCAGCATCCACAGAAATGGTGCAGAGATTCCAGCATTCAGTTTTGCCTGCTTCTGCCTGGGCTATGCACATGCTGGCTGGTGTTGGCATGGCAAGGTCTTCTTGGTGCCAGAGCTGGAGGGTGGGTTTGTCACACCAGCTCCTCTCCCCTGGGCAGTCCATAACAAGTGCAATGGAGATCAAATTCCAGTTGTCCCTTATCTCCCTTTAACCTCCCATCTTGTTCTGTGGCACCCATTCTCCCTTGTAGTATATCCCAGGCTTGAATATCACTTTCAGATTGGCTGAGAATTTTAACAAGCTGCTTAGCCATCCCTCAAGGGCTGGCCATGAGCTGCACTGTATCTGCAATCCATGCTGCCCATCCCTAAAATGCTGGGTATGGGAATTCTCTGTTCCCTCTTGCCAAAGCTGCAGCAGCCTTGGGCAGACATGCACTGCTCTTTGATGGACCTGGGCACCCAACACAGGCACAAACAAACATCTGGCATCCTTCAAGCTTTCCTCAGTGGTAAGGAAACCATCAGCTTCTCTGTTAGATGTCTGGGAATTAGATTTCATTTTACCATGTGTGAAAACACCCTGGAATCACCTGGCACATGCTTCAGGACAGGATAAACCTTTGATCCCCACGAAGTTGTTGGGTGAGATACATGCTTGTGCTGTGTAGTAGGTCTGCCAGAGTGATTATGTATTCCCTCTGTTGTTCTGGTTGTGGGATCAAGAGGTACTGTGTGGAAGAAATCACCCTTTTCTTGCTTTCCCCCCCATATTGGAAAATCTATTGGAGGACATTTAAACAAAATTGGTTCCCAATAGCACCTAGACCAGTTCAAGGCAACATAATGAACTGTGCCATTAGAAAAGTCATTTTAGGCCAATGAGTAGTAGGAGATGGAAATATGGGAAATTAAATATATCTCAGTGAAAAATGAAGGAGTTGTTCCAGTTAACCTTTTCCAATAGAAACACATGTTGGGTGCAAGACACTCCCCTCCATTAATACCTTATCTGCTCTTCATAGCCAGTGTTCCACCCTGCTGAGGTTACAGCACTAACTCCGACCACATTTTGGCTTCATCTCTGTGTCTAGTTGGTGAAGACAGCAGAGCTGGACCCTCGGCAGAACTACCTGGTGGGATTTCATCCCCACGGAGTCCTGGCAGCTGGAGCCTTTATCAATTTCTGCACAGAGGCATCTGGCTTTTCCACACTCTTCCCAGGCATCACCCCCCACCTGATGATGCTTTCCCTGTGGTTTCGCTTCCCGTTCTTCAGGGACTATGTGATGAGTGGAGGTAAGGAGCATGGGACAATGGCCAGCAGTAATATGTGTGGGTGCTTTTTTGAGGAACATAGAGAGAAAATGCATGGGGACTGGGAGTCAAGGATCTGTTTTCCCTCACCTGGGGCCAATTGAATCCCATTCATGGACACAGCTGTTCGAGATAGCAACCCAAAACCTCTGAAGTTAAAAATTGCCCTCCTTGCTGTTATCTCTGTTGTTCAACTCCATAAATGGTCTCTGTGCTCAGGGCATCACTGTGCAGGTGCTGTGGAACAGCAAAATGTGGAGCAAATTGTGAACAGAAATGCTGAGAGCTGCAGGCCAGGATGTTCCTGTATTTTTTCCATAAAAATTATATTCAGGCTTGAAACTGTGAGGAAAAAAATGGTTTTTCTGAAGCAGGAAGCTTCCAGGGAAGCAGCATCCAGGGACAGAGGATGAAAATAGTAGCTCATGGTGCTGCAACGGAATGTGGCAGGGGGGAAGATGTAGTGAAAAGGAATAGGAAAAGGGACAGGTGAAAATTAAACTGAGAGAGGTGAAAGGGAGTTTTGAGAGATTTTTGGACACCGGCAGGATGACCTCCATCTCTCAGCAGTGGGCTTGGCAATGGTCACTTCTCCAGCTGAATGTGGGCAGAATTCAATAGGCTAAACACAGGCATCCAGTTCAATCTGATGTACCCCAGGGCATCCATTACCCTGTTTTCCTCATAAACTCTGGCTCCTGCTGCCAGAGTATTTACATGGAGAGTGAGAAGTCCAAACAGTGAGATATATGAGACACTTATGACCCAGGTGAAGGAAGGTTTAGTCACTGTAATGTTGGAGTTGGGTGCATAACTAATTTTTAGGTCAATTGAATCCATTTCACAATGAGGTTTTAATGTGCAAATTATTTCAGCCCCTGAAACAAGGATGTTTTTTAATTAAAAAAAATATTGTCAAAACAATGTTGCTTTCTTATTTCTGAGTTAAAGATTTCTATTTTATTCAAGTAAGCAACACCAGAAGACCAAATACCTTCATCAAATTCCACTTTCAAGTAGCACCATCCACTGAAACCTGTGTGTGTTTTGACCTAAAGCAAATGTTTCTCTGACATCAGAATTATTCAGAATTGGACACAGTCTCACTTAACAACAAATTGAAACAGATTTTTTTTAGGACTCAAGTGCAGCTAGTTCCGCACTCATTTTTTTTCCTAAATTTTTCCCTCACTTCTCACTTCTGAGCCAGACAGCAGATAGATAATTGTGTACTCACCCAGCAGAGCTGTGTGCACATCTAGCACCTTTAAAGGGAGTTGACCTGAGGTTTTCAGCTCTGAAAATAAAATTGTTAAAATTCCAGAGACGGAATATGGGGGGAAAAAGGTGCAGAGCAAACCACAGACAGGTGGGTTTTACTTTTAATTTCTCTCTGCTCTCCAGGCCTCATCCCCTCTGACAAGGAGAGTGCATCCTATGTGCTGCAGAAGCCAGAGGGTGGGAACTTGCTGGCCATCATTGTTGGTGGGGCACAGGAGGCTCTGGATGCCCGTCCAGGATCCTTCACCTTGCTGCTGAAGAACAGGAAGGGATTTGTGCGCCTGGCCATCCAGAATGGGTGAGGAAGGGGGTGGGGTCCAGGCTGCTGAGGGGGGGTGCTCGGCTCTGTGGCCGGTCAATGGGGTGTTTCTGTTTTGGAGAAGAATGAAGGGGGTTTGGAATGGGCTTTGCTAATCATGACACCCTATTGGTTTTGATTCCCTGCAGCACCCCTCTGATCCCTGCCTTTTCCTTTGGGGAGAATGATGTCTTTGACCAGGTGAAGAATCCCCAGGGCTCCTGGCTGCGGAAGATTCAGCATTGTCTCCAGCAGATCATGGGCATCTCCCTTCCCCTCTTCCATGCACGAGGCATCTTCCAGTACAGCTTTGGGGTGATACCCTACCGGCGGCCCATCTGCACCGTGGGTGAGTCAATCCACAGAGCTCTGACATCGTGCCAGACACACTCAGGCTGGCCAAACTGGGGAAACAGGGACAGTCCCTGGGTTGTGTCATCCTCCTGCCCGGCTGGAGCCTCATGCCAGAGAGCACAAGCAGTGGTAGGCTAGAAATGTGCTGTAAAGCAGCGTTCCAAACTGTTCATGTGTCTCACTGTTTTGGCAGTCTGGTTTGATGTCATGACAGATCCCAGCCCATCTGGGCTGTGCTGTGAAAAGCCCCAGAGCAAATGTGGCCAAGCTCATCGCTCCTTTGAGATGCAGACAATCCCAACACCACAACACGGTGACCAAAAACACTGCAGTAGGGTTGAATGAAACATCTGCCAAGGCAGTTTTACAAACACAAGTAGGACCAGCAGGTCAAGGGAGAGGATTCTGCTCCTCTTCCCCACTCAGGTGAGAACCCCTGATGCAGTGCTGCCTCCAGTTCTAGGGAAAGAACATTAGAAGGATGGGGAGCTGCTGGAAACCACGGAGATGCTCCAAAGGCTTGGAACATCTGGGAGACAGGCTGGGAGAGCTGGGGATGTTCAGCCTGCAGAAGAGAAGGCTCTGAGGAGACCTTAGAGCCCCTGCCAGTGCCTAAAGGGCCTCCAAGAAAGGGGGAACTCTAAGGGCAAATTTGAAAGGAATTTGAAGGGGGATTTTGGAAAAAGGCATGGAGTAACTGGATGGCAGGGTTAAATGGATATTGAGAAGAAATTCTTGGCTGTGAGGCCCTGGCACAGGTTGCCCAGAGAAGCTGTGGCTGCCCCTCTTCTCTGGAAGTGTTCAAGGGCCGCTGGGACAGGGCTTAGAGCAACCTGGTCTAGTGGAGAGTGTCCCTATTCAAGGTAGGGGGGGGTGGAATGAGATGATCTTTATGTCCCTCCCAAACCAAACCATTCTGTGATTCTCCAAACACTCAAGCAGTTTGCAGCTTTGCCCACTGTCCTGTGCAGGCACATCTGCAAATCCAAACCTATTTGCATGTGAGGAAGATGAACCGTTTTGACCAGAGACCATGTCCATGGGAGACCAAATTTCAAGAAAATCTTTGGTTTTGAATAATTTTTCCAATATCTCCATGCTTGGTCCACCAGTGTGGCTGATGCTTTGTGAATTAATTTAATTTAAAATGCTGTTTGGAATAGTTAGAGCTTACACCACTGATTAAGTTTGACAATGAGCAATTACTTCTAATTGTATTAGAACCTGTTTGGATTGTCTCAATGGTTTTATGAGCTGTGTAGTATCACATGGGCTCTTCACTAATTGGATGAAGAATAGCCTTATAACGTGTTGAAACCCTCCGTCACTTGACAAAAACAATTTGAGTAAGAGACCAGAGCAAAAGTACCTCATGGATCTTCACTCTCCCCTGCTCCTGGTAGCTCTGGGAGATGGAAAGGCTCTTCTGAAGGTAGGAATCAAAATAACTAGATTTGCTGTTGAATAAAATGTGATTTTTAAAAGATAAGTACTTGGTTCCTAATAAAAATCAGATGTTTCACAGAATCTGAGCAAAGTGGAAGCACCTTCAATGGAAGTGTATTTAAATAGTGTGGGGCTCCCCTGTTCCTCACTTTCCCCATTTGCAATGCAGATTCCCAGGGCCACGTGGAAACAACTTGGAAAACCCAACCCAAATATTATCCTGTCTTTACATTGTGTTTATCTGCAGCACATCTGAGATGTGAGAAGCAGCTCTTGTGACTTCATTGGGATACAGCACTTCTGATTTCAAAAGGCTGCACAGAGGGTCTTTGACATTAGCCAACTTTGCAGATGGGTAAACTGAGGCAAGGACCAGTGTCATCCTGGAGAGCTTGGTCAGGACCTGAGCCACCATCCCTCATTGGTTGTGCCAGCTCCCAGGCTCCAGGAAATACCTGGTCGTAGTGACCTGTCCATCCTGGATAGGCTGACCTCAGCTCTGTGCTAGGGTGAGCAAAGTGTTCGGAGATGCCTGACACTGGCTCTTCCTAACTCCTGTACTTCTTTTCCAGTTGGGAAGCCAATTCCAGTGCAGAAGAAGCACAAACCCTCTGAGGAAGAAGTTGATCAACTCCATGAAAAATACCTAAATGAGTTGTCCGAGCTCTTTGAGAAGCACAAAGCTAAATACAACATCCCAGAAGATAGCCACCTGGAATTTATATAGAGTGCCTGAAGCTTGATCCATGGGGATCAAGCTCCAAGTTTCCCTCTTCTCTGGAACTACTTCACAACCTCAACACAGTAACAGTTAACACACAGTCTCTATAGTGTAGGGAAAAGAGCTTGATTTTCCCAGTATTTGCATGGGTGTAGAGCCAGTTTTTTTCTTTTTTTTTTTTTCTCCATGTAGAAGACATAAAAGATATAAAAGAGAAGAAAAAAAAATCTCATCTGTGGACAGCACAATTGAAACTCCTCAGCACAAAAATAACAATTCCAGTCCGGCATGGATGCCACTTTATACAGATATTTCCAGGCAGTTCTGAATTATTGAAATTATTTCCTTTGCATTATTTTCATTTTGAAATGGGACAATAAGCCATATTTGTGATGAAGGCATATGGTTTTTAAAATACAATTCATCTAGATCAATAAATGAACATTGGTTTTTTGGTGCTCTTCATGTTTTTAATTGCTTTGGGCTCTTTTCTCACCACCTGAAGCAGAGTTTATCAGAAAGGTCCAGCATGATGCCAAGCCCCCTCAGCAGCATGATGCCATAGCCCACTCGTGCAAAAGAAATTAAATAAATTCCATTAGAAATGTGCATTGGAACTATAGAATATTTCTAATTATTATAAAGAAACCAGGAGCCACTCTGGCAGTCACACCCCCACCACCAGAGCTGGGATTGAGCCTTGGCAGCTCCACACTCCACACTCAGACTGGGTTTCCTTACTGGCTCAACCCCTGGTTTCCCACAGCACAGTCTCAGACATCTGGACCCTTCAAACAATTTAATCATACAAGAACAAAATGACAGCTTGGGGTGAGAGCCTCCAGAAGGAATCTCAAAGAAAGGAAGCCCTCGGCTTATGTGCCCTTATTATCTGAGTGTGTGGGAAAGTCTGGGCTCTTCTTGCTGAGTCCTTGGCTCCTGCTGTGTCTTGGAGTGTCCATGTGCCTGTCTGTGCCACAGGTCCCTGTGCCCTTTTGTTTTGCAAAGGGTCAGCAGTGGCCTCTTGCCTCCAGCTCTTACCACCAGAGCTCCATCTACACCTGGCACTGCCCCTCAGCTGCTTGCTGCCTGTTCTGAATAGGTTCTTTAATAATTAGTTTAGAAATATAAATGAGAAATAAATTTGTAATGTCTAGGGACTCATCCAAAGGGTTCACCATACCTGGGCTCTAGGAGTCCTGCTTCCAATTTGGTTAGTTTAGTCCCAGACATCCCTGCACAGGAACATGACCGGTCACCAGCTATGGTAGCAGGGTCACTGTGCATTTTGTTTTACAAATGAGATCATCTTCTTAGGAAAGAGGAGCATGACTAGGACATGGGGGAAAGAAAATGTGATTTGGGCTGGAAATATCCATTGGGGTTTGGGGGAGCCATGTTTGGCAGGTGATCAAGGCTCTAAATAACAGCTGCTTTTTGATATCCTGAACTTCATTAAACTTTGCACTTAATGGGATTTTGCAGAGTGGAAGTTTCAGGTATGGCAGGAAACCATCTGCTCAGTTCACCCTTACAGAGCCCTGATACTTTAATCTTCTTCTTTCTCCCTCCCTTCATTTCTTTCTCTTCCTCACATCTACTCCCCACTTGAGAGGAGCCACCAAAAATCCTGCAGATCACATGCACATCATTTTTGTTCTTGAAACTGCAAGAAGTGCATTTAACAAGAAAAACTTGTTAAAAAATTGAAAGCTCTGTCTCAACTGACAATACCAGGTCATCATTGGGGTTTATTTCCTTTTTCTGCCTCCTGTCCTGACCAAGGCTGCAAGGATTCCACCAGATTCTTAATCTGAATAACCCCCTGCAAATCCCTCCCATTCCTAGAAAACAAGCAAGGAAGAATTTAATGGAACCCTGCTCAACATTCTAAACACTCCTGTAATCCCACGCTTAATCCAGTCCAATAAAACAGGTCACATGCTATGATTTCTATTTTTCTTTTTCTGTTGTTCTTATTTAAGGACAGAGGTGCCCAAGCAGGAGGAAGATTTTCTGCACCAGAAACAAAAAGAAATGTATCTTTCACCCTTTTCTCTTGGAGTTCATCACCATCCAAGCTTTACCTTAGCCCCAGTTTTTTTTCTCTGTCCTTTCTTCTGCCTTTCCTTTTACATGGCCTTCCACCCAGAGATGTCAGGAATGTTGCCATGACCTTATGGAAACATCCCAGTGGAGATCAGTGCCGGAGGGAAGCGATGGGGATGTCTCAGAGTCACAGCATGGTGTGCTGTGGGGATGGGGGAGGTCTCCAGAGGTGAGGATGAGGAGCTGAAATCTCAATACAAGGGGAAAAGGAGCAAAGGTGTTGCTGTTGGGGTGGAAATCAGCATTGAGGGGAGGGAGAGGATTTGTGGAGATGTGGGGATATTTTGGGGTTGTAGGAAATGAAGAGGGGGAGATGCAAGGTCACAGACAAGGATGGCAGAAATTGGTACTGACAAGAGGGGTTTGGTCAGTAGGAGAGACTTCTACCCCACTGAGTGTTCCCAGCTGTCCACAGAGGCCTCGATCCTACCCTTTTGGGGCTGTCAAAGTGATGCCCCCTGTGCCAGAGACACACCTACTTGAGAGGTGGGCTGGCCCATCACCTTCCTGGCTTGTGACACCATTCTGAAAGACAGAAAAGGCAGAAAATGGGTGGCCAGGAAAAAATCTCAGGGAGGCATGGGAAGGAGCTGCTTTGAAAGTTGTTGGCATGGTCAGAGAGATCCAAAGGCGAAGAAAGACCATAGTGCTGGAGAGGAGGAGTCAGAGGAAAGTGTTGGCTGTACATAATTGGCTTCCTTCAAGGCCAGTTTTATCTCACAGACTGGAAAATACCCTTGATGCCTCAGGGACCTATATAACCCAGGAGGGAGAGGTCAGTGCCTGGGCTTGTGTTAAATATAACAATAAGAACAATGATTCATAGGCATCCTTGCAGCCAGGACTATTCAGGGAGCTCAGCACAATGAGAGGTCTCATCTCAAGAAGCCAGAACTGTCTCTGAGCAAAACACTGTAAGCCAAGAAGCTTTCCTGCTATTTCAGCACAAAAAGAGGTGAATATTTCACACAGATCTGTCTGGAGGATTAAAACTCCTTTGATGCTACAAAAGGCAGGAGAAGTCTAAAGGAAGGAAAAGTGCTCAGATCAACCAAACCAAACAATGTTTAGATTTGACTCTTCAGCTTGAAACTGGCTTAATTGGAGTTGCCTCCAAGGCACCTTCAACTGAGGGACCTTCAAGCTGTCACACCAAATAAGGACCACTTAAAGCTAAAACAATGTATGTTTCCTTCCAGCATGTCCACTCCCTACTTACTCAACTGGTTTGGATCTGAGAAACAAGCCCAAGGAGAAGAAATATATCCAATTGCCTTTCTTGCAGAAATGTCAAATGTTACCCTTTTTTGGACTTCTGTGGAAATTCTGAATTGGAAAATACAGTAAGAAATAAAAGTGTGGTGATTCGGTATTCCCCTCCTGCCTGTCTCTTCCTCCCACCTCTTCCCTCCTGATCTCTCCTGTATTTCTGTTGTGAGAGGCTCTAATCTGGATTTGCCTTACTTAGCAGGTTCAGATCATGAGGCTCAGAAGAAAACCTCTAATGACTGATGAATACAAAATATGGACTAATTCTCCAAGAGGAGGAAAGCCAAGCAAAAAATGCTTTTTTGCCCTTCTGCAGCTCTAGTACTGCAAAGTTGTTTTACTGCACTGAGAATGGGATTAAAAGATTGCCTGCTGTTGCAAACAAAATTAAAATGTTTTCTGCTGTTGTTTTCTGCTCAGGGAAAGATTTGCCTCCTTTAGTTCAATAAAGTCCCAAAATGTGGTATGCTAAACATCCCTCCCTTATGGCATACCTTTCAATAAAGGAAATAAAATTGCAAGTGCATCTGAAACCCATCACTTTGCATTAAAAAATAAACAAAGAAAGAAACACAAAACCAAATCAAGAAATTATCTTTTTTGTTTCCTTTTCAATTTAAACATTTGGAACAATAACATTTAAAACATATAGAAAGCACAGGTCTCCTCACAAATATTGACACTTATTTTTTGGGATAATCTGTTAGTTCTGTCTGACTTCTAACCAATGAACTCTCTTCTGTATCTCCCATCATGTGAGCTCACCTCTTGACACAATCTTTCTTGGAGGAAACATCTGATACGGGATTTTGGCAAATCACTCTATTCAGATTATAAAAACCCATCAATGAAGAAATAATCTACAAGGACCAACAAGGCAGGAGGGTATATATTGGATTTAAGAAATTATTTGGTATGATTTATCAATTTTTCAAGCTTGTGCTTTGTTTTACTCCTACCCATTTCCTGACCCCAGCCCCCTTGGAGATGCTACGCCATTAAATTTGGGCTGGCAGCCTACTGAGCTACCACATCTCTGGGGCATAGGGGGTTTGTGTGTTTCAGGAAACATGTGACCTTCAAAACAGAGAATGCACTTATCAGGTGGGAAAGCACCTATAAAATCGGTAGTTGTGAGCCAGCATCTTGGGTGTCAGGATACAAAAGAATTCCTGTGAGCTAAAAGGATTCATATTTCATTAGGTTGTAAGAAGCCAACAAAATACAGCCCAAACATGATTTTAATAAGCAATTCAAGACACACAGAAAATTACATACAGAAAGCACTACAGGAAGCATTTGAAATCACTTGGGTTTATTAAATGCTTGCAAAAAACTATGAATGCACAGAATATCATGCATTCACAGAAAATTGTGCACGCACAGAAGAAAAATAATGTAAAGGAAAAAAATTCATGCTTTATTCTTAGTAAACAAAGTTTTCTGATCCCCTAGAATTGAAAGGGAACAAGTGCTAGCAAACAGTGCTTTTATTTTCACCCCTGCCAGCAAGGACAGAACTTGGCTGCTCATTGCAAACAAAAGCTTCATGGACAAGGGTGCATGTGGATGCTGAGGAACTCACCTCCACATCACAGAGTACCTTGAACTGGGAGAGCAATGTTGCATTGTCAAGAGCACGTAAACAGGCTGTGAGGTCAGGATTTTCAGAATTATTTACAAAGGGCTTAGCTTGTACCTTCTGAGGGGGAGATCCTCTAAGATGCCATTTGGCAGGATCTCCTAGGAAGGCTAAGCACCTCATTTTGCTTATCAGCAACCTCAAAATCTGGAGATGCTCACTTGATAGAATCACTGTGTCCCTCAGAGGAAGGAATGAGCTGGGTGCCAGGTTTTTCCATGCTGTGTTTTTGACATTACAAACAAATCCCACAGTGTGCCTTGCTTCCAGGAACTGCCAAGCACTTTACAAGTAAATAGGATCCATAATCCCTGGAGAGGTAGAACAGGAGCTACTTTAACCCCTCTGTTGATGCTGGGCTACTGTCAACCCAAGATCATGAACGTCACAAGGCCAGAGAGCAAAAATAAGCATGACCTGTGGCCCAGATTCCTAGATCATCTAGTTCCATGTGATTTGTGGCTGGTCAGAGGAAGACTATAGCAAAGTTGAGACCCAGATCCCCCTGAATCATAGAATAGCTCACCACCATTGTTGTAAAAAACTTCTTCTTTATATCTAATCTGAATCCTCTTTTCTATGAATACTTATAGTTAAGCATAGAGGGGAAGAAAGAGTAATATAATTCTAGGAAGAAAGAGGCCAAACAAGTTGAAATTACAATTATTTTAAAGAAAGCAAAGCAGAATGGCTAAATTATTATTTAAAAATTAGAAATAAAGAAGTGATGACCAGATTTGACAGGGTTTTTAGGTACAAAAATTATTCCCTTCCTTGGAAAGTCCAAATGACACAGGAAAAGTCCTCTCCACATTAGCCCCATGGCTCAGGAGTCCCTAAGCCCCACCTCCTCTTTCAGTGGCCATCTCTGTTAGTCTCTATTTCTCTTCTTCCTTCTTAGCCTGCTACTCTATTTGGTCTCAGTTCCCTTGTAGAAACTCTTGCAATCATGTTGCATCAGACCTCCTTGTGTCTGGGATGTCCACATCCTTTGGCCAGAGACAGAGATGGAATGGATTTCACATCTCACTGAGAGCCTGTGTGCAGCAGCACAGAGGTCAGCGCAGCCCTGGCACACCACACTGATGATAATAGGATGTGCTGCTGGTTCTCCCTTGCCAAAATTTAGGGCTGGCCGTGGCTGGAGCAGCAGGAAAGGTTAATCTTTGTTGAAAGCTTTATTTGGGTAAGGAGGCCATCTACCACTTCACTTTCATTTGTATTGACCAGTGCAGAGCATTAGGAGTGTTAGAAGCATTAGAAGTAATGAAACCCAGTAACAAGCAAAGCCATTGGACACTGGTGTCTGTTAAGAACAAAGAAATATTCATCACATCCTAGCAGGTCATGCTAAAACTGGCCTCACGAAAGATCTTCCGAAGCCTATTAGCTAAGGCACATCCTGCGGGAAATCCTCTTAGAGCAGTGGAGGTGACAATGTAGCTGATATTACAGTTCCCAGGACTGCAGTCACAGAGAAACAGGGCTGGGAAGGGGTATTAAGAGGTCAGTGGGGGCATGCCCTTTATCTCAAGGAAGGATCAAGTCCATCCATGTCATATGTCACCAGGCAGACGCGTGTTAATATGCTCTTGAACACTTTCTATGATAAAGATGCCACAACCTTCCCAGAGAATTTATACCTAATGCAAATTGTAATTCAAATTCTCAAGGATGTACTTTGGCTCATGGCTTTTTACCCCCCTCCAGTATGTGAATGAAGATAAGGTTATTCCCTTCTCTGTCTGTCTTCATGTCATCACATGTCATGTCTTCTCAATCCACAGTTTTTCAAGCTAAACCATGGCTAAACCACCTCTATTTGATGAGTTGGATCCACTAAAATCTCCATAGTAATAGCTGTCAGAATGGTTGCTTGAGTGTACACAGACTTGTATATTTTGATGATCATCTCAACTTCTGGAATTGGACAACACAGGGTTATGAGGACTTTCATGAGTCTGAAAGTACTCCAGCACAAAAGAGCTGATAGAAAATGACCTGTGAAAGGAGGATTTCCCTTCTTCCCATTTATACGCCAAAGATGCTGATCTGGTTTTGGGTGTCCTCAAAACACTGATCCATATTTGGCCAAGAAATTTCTCATGCAGCAGATCACTGAAAAGACCTGCAACATGGTCGAGTTGAAAATGTCCCTGCTCATGGAAGAAGGGGGAGTTGGAATAGATGATATTTCAAGGTCCCTTCCAACCCAAACCATTCTCTGATTCTATAATGAACTTTTCTTACAACATTCCAGAAACACGAGATGAGATTAAGTGTCATTGAAAGGCTCTGTGGAGAATTAAGACAACCTCGGGTGACTAGGTTAGTTTTTTGTCCTTCAGCCCTTAGATGGCACCAAGAAGTACCACTCTTATTCTGCACTTCCTGCAGCTGTGGAGTGCACAGGGAGCAGAAACAGTCTGGCTGCACTGTTCAGCGTGACTCCCTGCTGAATAAAGGCTTGCAAGATTGAGTCTGTCTGGTGCCTACAGCCCACATGCATGAGTGGAACAACTCTATTGGGATTTGCAGGAGTTGGGAAATAAACCTGGCATCTCTTCCTGCAGACTTTGCTAATTCTTAGTTTTTTATAGTTTTATATTTGATTGTGATGCAACCCTCTAAATTTAACAGCATGGTGCACTCAGGCAGCTCTAGTCCATCACACGTCATCTAGTCCATCACTCTACATCAATTCCTGCAGTAGGAGGGCTGTAAAAATATTATAGAAATTATATGCTTTCCACATTTCAAGCTATTCTAACACAGTGGGGAGGCTCAGATTATTACTCAGGTTGGCTGACCCAGGAAGAATTAAGATTCAGCCTACCTCAAGTTGTCCACAAACCCTTTCTGCCATGCAACATGCAAAGTGCAGTGGGGATGGTGTGTTAGCTGCCTTCCTGAGGGAAGGAAGGGAATTCCTATTGCAAGATCCTTTTTAATTTATAATGAGGAGGTATTTTCAACCATGCATAGCTTCTAGAGATGTGCTTTGAAATTCAAGAGCCAGCATAGAATATCCAATCATGCACGAGTCAAAGACTCGCAGAGAAAAAGGTGTTTTGGCACCAGAGCCCTACCAATCAGGGTCTTTTGGGTTCTTTTAGTAGCAAGGGGTGCTGGAGGGTGTCCAGAGAAGGACAATGGAGCTGGGTAAGGAACTGGAGCACAAGGAGTGCATGGAGGACCTGGGGCGGCTCAGCCTGGAGAAAAGGAGGCTCAGGAGGAACCATCTCACTCTCTACAACTCCCTGAAAGGAGGGTGGAGCCAGGTACAGGTTGGGCTCTTCTCCCATGGGACAAGCGACAGCACAAGAGAAAACAGTTTCAAGTTGTGGAGTTTAGGTTGGATATCAGGGAAAATGTCTTCACCAAAAGGGCAGTCAGACATTGGAACAGGTGGTGGAATCACCATTCCTGAAACTGAAAAGTGTGTGGATGTGGCACTTGGGGACATGGTTTAGTGTTGCACTTGGCAGTGCCAGGGGATTGGTTTGACTCAATAATCTTAGAGGGCTTTTCCCACCTAAAGGATTCTATGACTCTATGACTTTAGGACTATAAGTGCCTAAGAAGAAACCAGGCTGCAGAAGGAACATCAGGAGAAAATCAGGTAGATCTTGACACTTTGCTCTAAGAGTTCTATGCCTTATCTCTTTGGATCTGCATTTCCAATTTTGTAATTGAACATTTAATCTTTTTTTCTGTGCTAAAATAGCCCTCCATTTTAATTGGTGTGGTGACTGGTGAGCGCACTTGCTCTAAAATGGCAAACTAAAGCATTGCAAACAAGCCCTAAAACTTTTCTCCATCCATTTCTGTAGCCTAAGAGATGCAGCTTTTTATAAATAGAGGTACTTCAAGGCAAGAGCATTTGTGCCTTTTGTGTGTCCCAGACCACTGACAGTGATGCTGTCCTGCATTCAGAGGAGAGAACTCTGGGACACGGTAAAAGGAAGGAAAATAATCTTTGCAAGGCATAACTAGCAAGCAAGGGTTTCACTGCAGCTGTTCTCAAAGGTGAAGGCTTCTAAATGAGCATCTGCAGGAGATCTGGGGCCTCTTTTGAATGTCCTGCTATATTTCATATCATTATTACTGATTTGTGTTGCAAGAGCTTCTTATGTGTGGTCCAAGGAGTTTGATTTGGTATCACAATCCTGTCTTGTAGCTGGAAGTTGCAGCCAGACTTAGCCAAGGAGAGAAATCTGTGAAAATACAGAGGGGGAAAGGTTCAATCTCTGGTACAAATGGTGAAATTAGACTTCCAACATGTCTGGGGAGGAAGAGCATTCTTGGAAAGGGGACTCACTGAGACCCTCCTGAGTCCCTTTGTTTTGCTTCCAGCTGCTCATCAGCAGAAACCATTTTGTTCAAGACCTCAAAAGGCAGCTTGGACAGACTAATGTGGGCCTCTGCACCAGCCATAGAGCACAGGTAGGTGGGTGACAGTGTGTTCCCAAGCCTGTGGGCAGACCCACTCTCACACAATGGGGAAAATGGTGCAGCAGATGGCCATGCGTTTTTTCTCTTGCACCTTTCCCCAGCACAAAGCTCACAGAAGTTCTGGTCCTGCAGACCAAGGATGGGCCAGGGCACTCAGACTGGAAGAAGTTTTCAGCCTCAACATTTCAGGGCTGGGATCAAAGAATCATGGGATCACAGAATAGTTTGGGTTGGAAGAGACTTTACATCTCATCTCATTCCATCCCCCTGATATGGACAGGGACACCTTCCACTAGACCAGCTCCAAACCTCATCCAACCTGGCCTTGAACACTTCCAGGCATGGGGCAGCCACAGCTTCTGTGGGAAACCTTTGCTAGGGCCTCACCACTCTCACTGCCAAGAATTTCCTCCCAATATCCCGTCTAACCCTATCCTCTGGCAGCGGTGTCTTGGTTTACCAGACATGTATCTGCTAGGGAAGGCAGAAAGCCTTTCTTGGAATGGAGAATGTAAACCCCCTCCCTCCGAATTATTATAATTTTGGAATTAAGAGGCTCTCAGGCAAAGATATGGAACAGGAACAGCAGTTCTTTACTAGTGTGTGCAATAAAGCAAACAAACAAAAGCTCACAACAAACAGAACCTGAAACCAGTCCAGGCCGCAGTGCTTTCCCCTTGGGTGCAGTTCCGGTCACGGCCAGCAGGGGCGCTGGCGGCTCCCGGTGGGCGGGGCAGGGGCGGGGATACCTCCGGGCCTGCAGGGGGCGCTGTGGCAATGGCCCACACGGGCAGCGGTGGAGGAGAGGCTTTGATCCGCAAACCCTGGGGAAGGGCTGGAAGACAGGCTTTGATCCACAAACCCTGGGGAAGGGCTGGAAGAGAGGCTTTCATCCACAAACCCTGGGGAAGGGCTGGAAGAGAGGCTTTCATCCACAAACCCTGGGGCAGGCGATCCTGGTGCCCCAGCAGGACTCTGGGAAGCAGCAGGCTGGAATAGCAGGGATGAGCAGAAAATCCCAGGACAGTGGACAAAAATGTATCAGAAACTCCACGGCAAAGGGCTGGAGCCTGTAGGATGTCCTAGCAGGGCAGGGGGATGCAGGGCGCAGCAGCAGAAGAAAGGTTCCCCACTGGGTTATGGTGGTGGCAGTGAATTCCTTTCGCCAAGCAGCAGGTCTGACCGTCCTCCTCCGAAGCCCAGCAAATCTCAAATCTCCAGCCCTCGTCTTTTTACCTGCCTCTCTCTATTCTTGCAGTATCTCTGTTTCTGCCCCCCACCCCGAGAGAAACTCCCAGAAAACCAAAGGAGCTCCCCCTCCCCTAAGCCTCAAGCACCCAGCCATCAGTGCTTCTTAGCAACTCAATGGGAAAAAAAAATTCCACAAGTAGCAAGGAAAGAAAAGAAAAAACCCAACCCCCCACAAGTAGGAAGCCATTCCCTCTTGTCCTATCACTCCAAGCCCTTGGCCAAAGTCCCTCTCCAGCTCTCTTGGAGGTCCCCTTTAGTATTGGAAGATCTCCCCTGTCCCTGTACTCTAATGCACATGCCCTTCCTCTTCTCCTTGGAGATCCACATGCTGGGGGTCGTCCATGTGCAGTCTCCACCTCCTCTCCTCCCACTGAAGCAAATCCCCAGATGTAGACATGAACTTAATAACAAACCAATGTCTGTGTGAAAAATGTTTTTGCAATTCCTGTCAATTGGCAATGGAATCAGCAAATGCCTGTATCTGTGTCGAAAATAGACGCAAAGAATGATTTTGAAACTTTCTGACTGAATACCCAAATAAATCATGGAAATAAGAGAATTATAGTAGAGTAAAAGGGATGAGGTAGCAAGACAACTGATGCTTAGAATAAAATAAGATGTGGTAAAGCTAAGGGATATTGCAACAAAGCATCTAAATGCGTATGTAAAATAAAAAGCTTGATGCACTTGACGTAATCATGTAGCAGACACCAGTGTAAGGCCTCCCTCCAGATGACCACAAGAAGGACAGGACCACATGGAAAGATTATGAAATTGCTGATCTCAGCTTATTGATATTTGCTGATTTGGACTAACCAAGCACATTGGAAAATGCTCTGTAGGCTTAAAACCAGTATATATACTTTGGTGAACTTGTAGTGGTGTGTGCCGTGAGTGGAGCAGTGACTCCCCAGCCACCAGCGCTGCTTGCTTGCTTTCTTTACAATAAAAGATATAGAAATAAAATTTGCTCTGGCTATTGAAATTTTATATCAGTCTGTTGCCTCCAAACTACACCGCCGAGTTTGCAGTCCTAAGCAACCCTTCCTAACATCTTAAAAAGGCCACAAGCATCCTCCCATAGGAGAGATTCATCCTCCCTTTCTAAAGACCTACATCTGTTCTTCAGTGAAGGGAAGAGACAAGCAGCTGACAACATGGAGCAGAAATACTGAAGCTTAAGGGAGACAGTCTCCTAAGAAACAGCCCACAACTGTTCTGATGGAGCAGATGTATCCAAAAGATGTTATGCTACAGCCTTGAGAAACCAAGTGCCTGTGAGCAGT
This sequence comes from Molothrus ater, assembly GCF_012460135.2. Taxonomy (NCBI): domain Eukaryota; kingdom Metazoa; phylum Chordata; class Aves; order Passeriformes; family Icteridae; genus Molothrus; species Molothrus ater. The sequence goes on along the minus strand of NC_050479.2, from coordinate 101,538,509 downwards.
GGGGAACTTGTTTCTCTGCCATGTAGCAAGGTGGTCTCTTCTCACCAGTGTGAGAAACAACTGCTCACTTTGAAAATTTAAAAAGGTTTATTAAACCTTAACAAAAGTACACCAAAGGAGTACATAAGGAAAAAGCTGCAGTGCTGGGAACTGCCCCGTCGTGGATACCACATGGCCAGTTCATCTTCAGGATGGATGCTCAGTCTTTTATAGCCCTGGGGTTGCATCAGCCAGCCCAGCCCTCCCAGAGTCTGTCACTCAGCTCTTCTTTGCCATCTATCAGTGGAGATTGCTCTCTTGTGACTTGATTGGGGGTCAGGTGTTGCCGTGCTGCACCCCCTGAGCAACCCCCTGAGCTTTTCCATTCCCCACTGCCCCATGCCAGGGACACATGTGCAGCCTTCTTTGTACCTGTCCTAGACAGCCCAGGCTGTCTGATGGCAGCAACACAGGGGGGAAAGGGAACTGTGGGGAGAACAGGGGACATCTAAACTACAATAACATAACTATACATCACTAAAGCTTTTCTTAATATTCACACAATAGTGATCTTTTAATTGCAAGAGCCAATCATCTCATTATCCATCTAAAACAGCAGGCTGCTTTGCAAGGTTGGGGCGCATCTTTCCTTCTTCCCTGCCCTAAGTCATCCTGTGCTCTGTGTATGGCTGGAACCTGCAGGGAGGATTGCAGGAATCTGGGGCAAAGGGAGGATTTCCCAGTCTCTGCTTTTCTCTGCAAAGGGTACTTGTGCTGGAGGGGCCCCAAAGCTCTCAGGGAGGTTTTTCTGCAATTGGTAAAATCCTTGGAAGCTGGAAGGCACAGGATGTGCTAATTCCATGAGGCAATTCTTGGATATGTCCTTGCAAACTGCAAGTGATCTGTTGGCTAAATTTCTACTTTTTTAAATCCATTTTTTCTTTGTGATCTTGGGACTGATGGATCCTCCACAAGATTTGTGGCCACTTCTGTCATGCCCAGGGTGGTGGAGAGCCCTTGAGAGGCCTGGCTGGCTGAAAGGTCAGTGGGGGAAGGACAACCTTGGCTAATAGCTGTAAGGCCTTGCTTATTGGCCCTTGCTGTGCCCAGGGGATGGAGGGTGTATGATGCTTTTGCTAGGAATTGTCTGGCTGAGAGCTGGGATGGAGGCAGGGAGGTGCAGAGGAGCACTTGCCTTGGCTTCACCAGAAATGCATGGTCTGTGTGTGGCTGGTCACCTTTCCAAGATTTGTGCCTCGGTTTCCCCACCAGTGCTGCCCCATGGCTGTCTGGTTGCAAACACAGAAAAAAACACAGAGGTTTGTGGATTTCTCAGGGAAGGCTTTAGGAAAATCTTCATCATGGGCAAGAGCTGAAAATGCTCATTTTTAAAGAAGTATAGCGAGATGCTTCCTAAAAGATCATGAAAGTCTCCCACCCTTCAATAATAACTTTTTTCTCTATTATATTTAACCACTTTCCAATGTCTCATTCTTCCACACCCCTCTTAGCAAAGAAAGCAAAAGAAAAACACTAAAATCTATTTAGGAAAAACACTAAAATTACATTTTCTGGTCTGTGTGTGCCAATTCTTGTTTTACAAAACACCCTGCAATTGGATTAAAAGTGGGGCTGGTGAACTGTCTGTTAGTAATTCTCCACCTGGTCTCTCTCCTGTATCGAAGTAGTGCTCATTCAGCACAGGGACCAAAGTTCTTTGGACATACAGTTAATTTTTAGGTGCTCTAATTTTAGACTGCAGCTAGGCAGCTCTACCATGACTTGCTGCCAACAGCCAAAATCTTTGCTCCCTGACTTGCATAAATCTTCCTATCTGTCTGCTGTGGAAAAATGAGGGTGAGACTTTAAAATAAAAAATAAATTAATGCCCTCTAACACAAAGCTCACTGTGAAGTGTCTCTCTTGCAGTTTTGGCCTGAAGTTTGCTTCCACTTGTGAAAAAGAGGAGGTGTAAGTGCAGCTTGGTGGGGGAAGAAATGGCTACATTTCAAAGCCTCTGTAAATGTTAAATAACTTAACTACCTGAACAAAAAAGGCAAGTGCTATGAAAATAGCTGATGCCAGCTTTGGGCTCTGAAGTGGTTGCGCCATTAACCAGTGAGTTGCAGAGGAAATGCTCTTTGCTCCAATACTACAAAAATAGTGGCTGTGTACACTGAGCATAGAGGTTTGCAGACAATACCTACCCCAGACAATACCTAATAGGTGGTGTGGCATCAGAAAGGATCCAGGACCAGTATCCAACAGGAGGACAGAAGAAATGTGGCATTTCCTCCTGTGCTGGGCACTGCTGAGGCACCTCCAGTCCTGGGGGTGTTCTGAGCCCCTCACTCCAACAAAGACATCGAGGGGCTGGAGTGTTCTCAGAGAGGGGAACAGAGCTGGGAAAGGGTCTGGAGCACCAGGAGCATCTGAGGGAGCTGGGGAGGCTCAGGGGGGACCTTTTCACTCTCCCCAACTCCCTGACAGGAGGATGGAGCCAGGTAGGGGTCAGGCTCTGTTCCCAGAGAACAAGTGACAGGACAATAGAAAGCAGCTTCAATTTGCCCCAGGTGTGGTTTAGGTTGGATATAAGAGAAAATTTCTTCCCTGAGAGAGTTGTCTGGCATTATAATAGGCTGCCCAGAGAAGAGGTGGAATCACCACCTCTGGAAGTGTTTGAAAGGCATGTGGATGTGGCACAGGGAACAGGGTTTAGTGGCAGTGCTGGTTTAACAGTTGGATATGATGATCTTAGAGGGCTTCTTCATCCCAAATGATTCTGTGATTCCATGCTCATTGGGGTTCTACCCTCTGCTTGTCCCTTTCTTGCATCAGTGGTCTGCTCATCAGTCAAATTTCCTTTTAACACAATCTGGATAAATTCAGACTTTGCCCCACCAGCTAAATAAATGCTTGCTCTTCCTTAGTTTCTTTCCTGGGGATGTCCCAGGATGCAGAAGTCTCAGGGATGTGTTGGTAGGGGTTTTGAACAACCTGTTCTAATGGAAAGTGTCTCTGCCCATGGCAGAGGGTTGGAACTGGCTGATCTTTAAGTTCACTTCCAACCTAAACCATTCTGTGATTTAGAGAACAGGGTCTGCAAAGCTCTGTCATGCAAGCATCCCCTTCCAAGCAAACTCTTTGAACAGGAAGGGTGTAAAGTGCAAATTGGCTGAAAATCAAGCCATGGGCTGGTGGCTTGGACAATTTTTTGGCCATATGACATGGATACTCCATATGCAAAAGTCAGCCAGTTCAATGATCATGGTGGTGCTAGATGTCCACAGGTACCTCAGCATGGGCTCTGATGAGGTCTTCTGGGGAGGGAGGCTTAGCTCCCTGCTCACTCAGCTCTTTCTGGCTGTCACTGACATATTTTCTGAAAAATACCTTTGCTAGGATTTTTCTCCTGAGAAGCTGAGAGGCCTCAGAAACAAAATGTAAACAATAATTATCTGATTGCTTAGAATGTGGTTTGGAGGTTGCTTACCAACAGGTGCATCTTTGATTGGTCTCATGTGGATTGTTTGTACTTAATGACCAATCACAGGTCCAGCTGTGTTGGGACTCTGGTCAGTCACAAGATTTTATTATCACTCCTTTCCTTGCTAGCCTTCTGATGTTTCCTTTCTCTCTTTCTTTAGTATCGTTTTAGTATATAATTTTCTTTTAATATAATATCATAAAATAATAAGTCAGCCTTCTGAAACATGGAGTCAAGATTCTTATCTCTTTTCTCACCCTCCCTGTGGTGGTGTTTGGGGACCCTCAAACACCACCACAGGCAGGCACTTCTCTGGTGATGGAGCATTGGAAAGTACCAGTCTGGGCTCCTAGAATCATAACACCTGCCTCAGGAGCATGGACAGGCGGTGATGTGAACCTGGGGGGACAGAACACTTCCACCCACCCACAAGAACAAGGACTTGAAGGATCTTACCAAAAGCCACAGCCAGAAGCAGGAGAGACCAAGGGGAGCTTTGAAGCTCATGAATTCAAGACTAAAGAATGGGGTGAAGGACCAAGCGTGAAATTCCCACAACCACCTAAATCTGCATTGTTTCTTCAGCTTAGTTCCCCAGTAAGCTTGTCCTGGTGAGCCAAGTACAGGAAGTTTCTTACATACATCCAAGCCACTGGATGAAGACATGGAACATTGATTCTTTGAAAACAGACCATTTTCTGCCTCAAAGTAGCTGCACAGGAATAAAGCTACAGAGCTGCAACCAAGTTCTGACTCAAGGTATTGCAAATCCATCCCACAACTTGCAAACGATTCCTGCAGTCTCTGAATAGAAGTGGGAAGGGAAAAATAAGAATGTTCTCAAAAGCTTTATTCAATAGGCATTGCCCTAAAAATTCCGTATCTGTATTTAAAAAAGGAGTCTGAAACTATTGTGAATTGTTCTTGGCTGCAGAGAGCTGAAGGCCTGGCTCCTATCTGTGTTTCTCTCTCCATAGCCCATGGTTTTCAGACTTATGTGAAGTAATAGTAGGGTATTTGAAAAGATGTTATTCAAGAATAATCATGCCAGACACACAGGTTAATAACAGACAAAGTTGTGTATCTCCTGCATCAACCAAAACATCAAGAAAACATGTCCTGTATATTTCCAAAATCATTATCAAACCATCACCTGGCGTGTGGCTTCTTGTTGGGAAAAACATCCTTGTGGGAACACAGCCAAGATATTTCTAATCTATTATTTAGGACTGTTTGCTGATTTTCAGTGAGTGGGATGGGAGAAGAAAAAAAGTTTCAGGACAAGTACACTTCAAAGAAGTGAGATAGTGCACTGCTCTGATCAAGTAGTGGGAGTCAAAGACTCTGAGAATGGTTTGGGTTGGAAGGTTCCTTAAAGCCCATCTTGTTTCCATCCCCTGCCAAGGGCAGGGTCACCTTCCACTAGAGCAGGTTGATCCAAGCCCCATCCTACCTGCCCTTAAACACTTCCAGGCATGGGGCAGCCACCGCTGCTCTGGGCAACCTGTGCCAGAGCCTCACCACCCTCAGAGACAAGAATTCATTCTAGCCCTGCCCTCTCTCAGTTTAAAGAGATTCCCCTGATTGTGTCACTCCATGACCTTGTGAAGCTAGAGGCTCTTCTGGGGCTCAGTTGCATCATGAGGTTGGGGCTTACGTTTTCCTTCCTTACAAGAAACTTGGTGGCACAATTTACAACTTCAAGTCACAAAGCAGCTGCTGAGGCTGAGGCTGTCTATGGTGGTTGCATCTTTACTCCTGACAGTTGTAATAATCCATGAAGCACTAAAGGATATTATTATTATAATTTTATTTATTTAAATTTTAATGCATCCATCCAGGCTGGGATACCATTGCAGCATGTGGAGCAAGAAAAGCAGCCCAGAAACCCCCTGTGTCCTGGGCCTGGGGCTGATCCCACAACATGGGCAGCAGGTGATTCTGCTCCTCTGCCCCACTCAGGTGAGAGTGCTGCCTGCAGCATCAGAAGGATGTGGAGCTGCTGGAGACCTTAGAGCCCCTGCCAGTGCTGAAACGGGCTCCAAGAGAGCTGGAGAGAGACTTTGGACAGGGACCAGGAGGTACAGGACAAAGGGAATGGCTTCCCACTGTCACAGGGCAGGGTTAGATGGGATATTGGGAGGAAATTCTTGTCTGTGATGGTGGTGAGGCCCTGGCACAGGTTGCCCACAGAAGCTGTGGCTGTCCCATCCCTGGAAGTGCTCAAGACCAAGTTGAACGCGGCCCAGAGCAAGCTGCTGTAGAGGGAAGGCGTCCCTGCCTACGCAAGGTGTTGGAAATGGATGAGTCTTAACATCCGTGCTAATCCAAATCGTTCTGTGATTCTATAAAACAGGGCATGAAACAGCCTGTACAGGGGGCGAGCCTCTGCTTGTTCTCCCCGCTCCCTAAACCCTATCCCGTGTAGAAATCTACACCGCCGGCACCAAGAGCTTCCCCTCACCCCCACGGCTGGGCTGAGAGACCCGAGAGCCCGGCCGGGTCCGCCCCTGCACCCTCCCTCGGTCTCCGCCTCCTCCTGCCGGGCTATATATGGATACACGGCCGGCGTCTCTCCGGCTCGCTGGCTGCGCCGGGGCTGCGGAGCGTGGGGGGCTCCTCCGTCCCATGGCCCTGCCCGAGCCCTGAGCGCGCCCCCCACCATGAAGACCATCATCGCCGCCTACTCCGGCGTGCTCCGAGGTACCGGGGGACGGGGGAAGGGCTGGAGATGAGCCTTGTGCCCGGAGGGGATGCTGCGGTGCGGAGCAGCTTTCCGGTGCTTCAGGGGCTGGGGTGGGAGCAGCTACCGAAACACTCGGCTTTATGAGATTCCTCCTTTTTTTTTTTTTCTTTTTTTTTTTTTTTTTGTGGCCGTAGGAACGTTGTTCATAGGGAATAAGGAGAGGGAAGAGCGATGTGCAATGGCGGGGAGGGAGCTGTAGCTTTCCTTGGGTGGAGGATTACAGGTCTCTGCGCAGGTTCTGTGTTTTAGCAGCTCGGGGTGCGCTCCTGGGGCTGCTGGGAGCGGCTCTAGTTGGGTCTTGCACATTTTGCCGAGGAGCAAACTACAGTGAGTTTGTGCCTTTGCAAAATGTGGGCGCGGGGCACTTGCGTGTAAACGAGTCCTCCCCTCCCCCCCACCCACCCCTTCCTTTTGTCGTGGTAGGAAGAGAAGTGGACTCGCTTTATCGGATAGAGTTAATTCTCAACTTTCTATCCATAGAATTTCATTTAGCTTGGAAAAGGCCTCTTCAGCGAGTCCAACTGTTTCATAATACTGTGTTCCCCACACCTTCATCAAGGGGAAAATGGCAACGTGTTGCTATTTTTGCTCTCCTCTAATGAGGAGGCTGAAGATTCACTGCTGAGCAGGAGTTTGGTGGTAGCCAGTTCTGCCAGGTTTGCTTTAGCAGCCCTCTGTGCTGGTGAGTGACTTGTTAAGAGAAGCGGAACTGGTGTCAGCCACTGACACCCATCGTGGACAGAGCTGCTGCAGACACCCAACACTTCCCCTGCACGCCGGCACATGTTGGTTAAAGGCTGTGGAGAGAGTATAGGAAATCCCAAACCACAAGCTACTTTGCCTGCTTGTAAAGGCATCTCAAAGCATCTTCTAGGAATAACTTCAGCAAGTATAAATGTTTTGCTAGATAGAGTTTTGTATGCCTTCTGCAAGGGTGCTTGTCTGAAGAAAGGTCAGGATTTGCAAACGGGGGAGCTTTGCGTGACAATGCAGTTGGACAGCGATTTAACTTGTAATTTGTGGAGGGTCCTTGAGTGATTGCTCTGTATTGTGAAAGGCTTTTTGCCCTCAAAAAGCAAACTGCTAATACCTCCTGGGATAAAGAGACCTGTGAAATGTTTTATTGGTTAAACAAATCATTAGCAGAGCTGAAGGGACATGAACTTGGTGAATTAACCTCTGAAGTCTTGATTTTGCAATGGCCTGTCTAGTCCTGGGTGTAGAACTGCTGGTGCTCATCTCAGCCAGGATATTAGATTGATCTGAAGGATCCGTTGTGAACTGACTGGGGAGAAGACCTGCATGTGTTTCCTGTGTTCAGATCTGTTTCTTAAAATAACTTCACTTGTTTCCATGACTAACAGAGGTCAAGTTATATTTTCAATGGAGAGAGGTTATTTGAATTAGCATCATCTGAACTGTTATATTGAGAGTTAACTGAAAACTAAGTGCAGAGAATAAATAATTCAGGAAGCCTATAAAATATGTAGGGTTGACCTGAGACCTCAGCAGCCACCTTGTTGGCACTGGCATGTTAATGATGGATCTAGGACACATGCATAATTCAAAATGGACTGTGGTTTAGGGACAGTGATTGGCCTCATCTCTAGATAATCCTGATTAGTGATGGAAAGCTGTCTTAACTCTCCTCAGGTCAGTTTTCCTCGGAGGCACCTCATGGGGATCTTGCAGTGATATTTGTGCTTTTTAGCTTAATTTAACTTATTTCTGTCTGGGGAGACAAGGGATGTTGCCTTGGTGACGGCAACATCTACCAACCCCTTGCCAGTGCT